>NC_057797.1:783290269-783501172 GCF_018294505.1 Triticum aestivum
CGATCGAATCTCGGGCAAGTAACATACCGATGACAAAGGGAACAACGTATGTTGTTATGCGGTCTGACCGATAAAGATCTTCGTAGAATATGTAGGAGCCAATATGGGCATCCAGGTCCCGCTATTGGTTATTGACCGGAGACGTGTCTCGGTCATGTCTACATTGTTCTCGAACCGTAGGGTCCGCACGCTTAAGGTTTCGATGACAGTTATATTACGAGTTTATAAGTTTTGATGTACCGAAGGAGTTCAGAGTCCCGGATGAGATCGGGGACATGACGAGGAGTCTCGAAATGGTTGAGACGTAAAGATCGATATATTGGAGGACTATATTCGGACATCGGAAAGGTTCCGAGTGATTCGGGTATTTTTCGGAGTACCGGGGAGTTACGGGAATACGGGGGAGAAGTATTGGGCCTTATTGGGCCATACGGGAAAGAGAGAGGGGCTGCCTAGGGCAGGCCGCCCCCCCCCCAAGGCCTAGTCCGAATTGGACTAGGGGGAGGGGCTGCGCCCCCTCCTTCCTTCCCTTCTCTTTTCCTCTTCCTTGTCTCCTACTCCTAATACATGGAAGGACTCCTAGTTGGACTAGGAAAGGGGGAATCCTACTCCCGGTGGGAGTAGGACTCCCCTAGGGCGCGCCATAGAGAGGGCCGGCCCTCCCCTCCTCCACTCTTTTATATACGGGGGCAGGGGGCACCCCATCGACACACAAGTTGATCATTGAGATCGTTCCTTAGCCGTGTGCGGTGCCCCCTGCCACCATATTCCACCTCGATCATATCGTTGTAGTGCTTAGGCGAAGCCCTGCGTCGGTAGAACATCAAGATTGTCACCACGCCGTCATGCTGACGGAACTCCTCCCCGAAGCTTTGCTGGATCGGAGCCCAGGGATCGTCATCGAGCTGTATGTGTGCTAAGAACTCGGAGGTGCCGGAGTAATGGTGCTTGGATCGGTCGGATCGGGAAGAAGACGTACGACTACTTCCTCTACGTTGTGTCAACGCTTCCGTTGCGATCTACAAGGGTACGTAGATCATACTCTCCCCCTCGTTGCTATGCATCACCATGATCTTGCGTGTGCGTAGGAATTTTTTTGAAATTACTACGTTCCCCAACACACATAAACTAGGGTATAATATTCTGTCACTCTAGCAACCCATCATCTACTTATTACTCCCCAATGCCTTCCTCTAGGCCCAAACAATGGTGAAGTGTCATGTAGTCGACGTTCACATAACACCACTAGAGGAGAGATAACATACATCTCATCAAAATATCGAACGAATACCAAATTCACATGACTACTAATAGCAAGACTTCTCCCATGTCCTCAGGAACAAAAGTAACTACTCACAAAGCATAAACATGTTCATAATCAGAGGAGTATTAATATGCATATAGGATCTGAATGTATGATCTTCCACCAATTAAACCAACTAGCATCAACTACAAGGAGTAGTTAACACTACTAGCAACCTACTAGCACCAATCCCGGACTTGGAGACAAGAATTGGATACAAGAGATGAACTAGGGTTTTGAGAGGAGATGGTGCTGATGAAGATGTTGATGGAGATTGTCCTCTCCTGATGAGAGGAGCATTGGTGATGATGATGGCGATGATTTCCCCCTCCGGGAGGGAAGTTTCCTTGGTAGAACAGCTCCGCCAGAGCCCTAGATTGGTTCCGCCAAGGTTCCGCCTCGTGGCGGCGGAGTTTCGTCCAAAAAGATGGCTTGCTATTGTTTTCCCATCGAAAGACTTCATATAGCAGAAGATGGCCATCGGAGGGCCACCAGGGGGCCCACGAGATAGGGGGCGCGCCCAGGGGGGTAGGGCGTGCCCCCCACCCTCGTGGGCAGGGTGTGCCCCCCTGGTGAATATCTTCCGCTGAGTATTTTTTATATATTCTAAAAACATCTTCCGTGAAGTTTCAGGAAATTTAGGAGTTGTGTGGAATAGGTCTCTAATATTTGCTCCTTTTCTAGCCCAGAATCCCAGCTGCCGGCATTCTCCCTCTTTACGTAAACCTTGTAAAATAAGAGAGAATAGGCATAAGTATTGTGACATAATGTGTAATTGAAGGAAATATGCCCTAGAGGCAATAATAAAGTTATTATTTATTTCCTTATATCATGATAAATGTTTATTATTCATGCTAGAATTGTATTAACCGGAAACATAATACATGTGTGAATACATAAACCAACAGAGTGTCACTAGTATGCCTCTACTTGACTAGCTCGTTAATCAAAGATGGTTATGTTTCCTAACCATGAACAAAAGAGTTGTTATTTGATTAACGAGGTCACATCATTAGTTGAATGATCTGATTGGCATGACCCATTCCATTAGCTTAGCACCCGATCGTTTAGTATGTTGCTATTGCTTTCTTCATGACTTATACATGTTCCTATAACTATGAGATTATGCAACTCCCGTTTACCGGAGGAACACTTTGGGTACTACCAAACGTCACAACGTAACTGGGTGATTATAAAGGAGTACTACAGGTGTCTCCAATGGTAGATGTTGGGTTGGCGTATTTCGAGATTAGGGTTTGTCACTCCGATTGTCGGAGAGGTATCTCTGGGCCCTCTCGGTAATGCACATCTCATAAGCCTTGCAAGCACTGCAACTAATATGTTAGTTGTGAGATGATGTATTACGGAACGAGTAAAGAGACTTGCCGGTAACGAGATTGAACTAGGTATTGGATACCGACGATCGAATCTCGGGCAAGTAACATACCGATGACAAAAGGAACAACGTATGTTGTTATGCGGTCTGACCGATAAAGATCTTGGTAGAATATGTAGGAGCCAATATGGGCATCCAGGTCCCGCTATTGGTTATTGACCGGAGACGTGTCTCGGTCATGTCTACATTGTTCTCGAACCGTAGGGTCCGCACGCTTAACGTTACGATGACAGTTATTATGAGTTTATGCATTTTGATGTACCGAAGGTTGTTCGGAGTCCCGGATGAGATCACGGACATGACGAGGAGTCTCGAAATGGTCGAGACGTAAATATTGATATATTGGAAGCCTATGTTTGGACATCGGAAGTGTTCCGGGTGAAATCGGGATTTTACCGGATTACCGGGAGGGTTACCGGAACCCCCCGAGAGCCAAATGGGCCAACATGGGCCTTAGTGGAAAGGTGAGAGGGCAGCCCACATAGGGCTGCGCCTCCCCCCTCTCCCTAGTCCTATTAGGACTAGGAGAGGGGCCGGCCACCTCTCTCTCTCTCTCTCTCCTTTAAAGGATTCCTAGTTGGACTAGGATTGGAGGGGGGAGTCCTACTCCCCGTAGGAGTAGGACTCCTCCTGCGCCTCCCTCTATCTGGCCGGCCAGCCCCCCTCCCTCCAACCTTTATATACGGGGGCAGGGGACACCCCAAGACACACAAGTTGATCCTTGAGATCGTTCCTTAGCCGTGTGCGGTGCCCCCTGCCACCAAATTCCACCTCGGTCATATCGTTGTAGAGCTTAGGCGAAGCCCTGCGTCGGTAGTACATCAAGATCGTCACCACGCCGTCGTGCTGACGGAACTCTTCCTCGACGCTTTGCTGGATCGGAGCCCGAGGATCATCATCGAGCTGAACGTGTGCTAAGAACTCGGAGGTGCCAGAGTAACGGTGCTTGGATCGGTCGGATCGGGAAGAAGACGTACGACTACTTCCTCTACGTTGTGAGATCGCTTCCGCAGTCGGTCTGCGTTGGTACGTAGACAATACTCTCCCCCTCGTTGCTATGCATCACCATGATCTTGCGTGTGCGTAGGAAAATTTTCGAAATTACTGCGTTCCCCAACAGTGGCATCCGAACCTAGGTTTTATGGTTTGATGTTATTTGCACGAGTAGAACACAAGTGAGTTGTGGGCGATACAAGTCATACTGCCTACCAGCATGTCATACTTTGGTTCGGCGGTATTGTTGGGTGAGACGATCTGGACCAACCTTACGCGTACTCTTACGCGAGACCGGTTCCCTCGACGTGCTTTGCACATAGATGGCTTGCGGAAGACTGTCTCTCCAACTTTAGTTGAACCAAGTGTGACTACGCCCGGTCCTTGAGAAGGTTAAAATGGAGTCTATTTGACGAACTATCGTTGTGATTTTGATGCGTAGGTGAGATGAGTTCTTACTTAAGCCCGTAGCAGCCACGTAAAACTTGCAACAACAAAGTAGAGGACGTCTAACTTGTTTTTGCAGGGCATGTTGTGATGTGATATGGTCACGGCATGATGCTGATTTTATTGTATGAGATGATCATGTTTTGTAACCGAATTATCGGCAACTGGCAGGAGCCATATGGTTGTCTCTTTATTGTATGCAATGCAATCGCGATGTAATGCTTTACTTTATTACTAAGCGGTAGTGATAGTCGTGGAAGCATAAGATTGGCGAGACGACAACGTTGCTACGATGGAGATCAAGGTGGCGCGCCGGTGACGATGGTGATCATGACGGTGCTTCGGAGATGGAGATCACAAGCACAAGATGATGATGGCCATATCATATCACTTATATTGATTGCATGTGATGTTTATCCTTTTATGCATCTTATCTTGCTTTGATTGACGGTAGCATTATAAGATGATCTCTCACTAAATTATCAAGAAGTGTTCTCCCTGAGTATGCACCGTTGCCAAAGTTCGTCGTGCCCAGACACCACCTGATGATCGGGTGTGATAAGCTCTACGTCCATCTACAACGGGTGCAAGCCAGTTTTGCACACGCAGAATACTCAGGTTAAACTTGACGAGCCTAGCATATGCAGATATGGCCTCGGAACACAGAGACCGAAAGGTCGAGCGCGAATCATATAGTAGATATGATCAACATGACGATGTTCACAATTGAAAACTACTCCATCTCACGTGATGATCGGTTATGGTTTAGTTGATTTGGATCATGTGATCACTTAGAGGATTAGAGGGATGTCTATCTAAGTGGGAGTTCCTAAGTAATTTGATTAACTGAACTTAAACTTATCATGAACTTAGTACCTGATAGTATCTTGCTTGTTTATGTTGATTGTAGATAGATGGCTCGTGCTGTTGTTCCGTTGAATTTTAATGCGTTCCTTGAGAAAGCAAAGTTGAAAGATGATGGTAGCAATTACACGGACTGGGTCCGTAACCTGAGGATTATCTTCATTGCTGCACAGAAGAATTACGTCCTGGAAGCACCGCTGGGTGCCAGGCCTGCTGCTGGAGCAACGCCAGATGTTATGAACGTCTGGCAGAGCAAAGCTGATGACTACTCGATAGTTCAGTGTGCCATGCTTTACGGCTTAGAATCGGGACTTCAACGACGTTTTGAACGTCATGGAGCATATGAGATGTTCCAGGAGTTGAAGTTAATATTTCAAGCAAATGCCCGACTTGAGAGATATGAAGTCTCCAATAAGTTCTATAGCTGCAAGATGGAGGAGAACAGTTCTATCAGTGAGCATATACTCAAAATGTCTGGGTATAATAATCACTTGATTCAGATGGGAGTTAATCTTCTAGATGATTGCGTCATTGACAAAATTCTCCAATCACTGCCACCAAGCTACAAGAGCTTCGTGATGAACTATAATATGCAAGGGATGAACAAGACTATTCCCGAGCTCTTCGCAATGCTGAAAGCTGCGGAGGTAGAAATCAAGAAGGAGCATCAAGTGTTGATGGTTAACAAAACCACTGGTTTCAAGAAAAAGGGCAAAGGAAAGAAGAAGGGGAACTTCAAGAAGAACAGCAAGCAAGTTGCTGCTCAGGAGAAGAAACCCAAGTCTGGACCTAAGCCTGAAACTGAGTGCTTCTACTGCAAGCAGACTGGTCACTGGAAGCGGAACTGCCCCAAGTATTTGGCGGATAAGAAGGATGGCAAGGTGAACAAAGGTATATGTGATATACATGTTATTGATGTGTACCTTACTAGAGCTCGCAGTAGCACCTGGGTATTTGATACTGGTTCTGTTGCTAATATTTGCAACTCGAAACAGGGACTACAGAATAAGCGGACGCTAGCAAAGGACGAGGTGACGATGCGCGTGGGAAACGGTTCCAAAGTCGATGTAATCGCGGTCGGCACGCTACCTCTACATCTACCTTCGGGATTAATATTAGACCTAAATAATTGTTATTTGGTGCCAGCATTGAGCATGAACATTATATCTGGATCTTGTTTGATGCGAGACGGTTATTCATTTAAATCAGAGAATAATGGTTGTTCTATTTATATGAATAATATCTTTTATGGTCATGCACTTTTGAAGAGTGGTCTATTCTTGTTGAATCTCGATGATAGTGATACACATATTCATAATGTAGAAGCCAAAAGATGCAAAGTTAATAATGATAGTGCAACTTATTTGTGGCACTGCCGTTTAGGTCATATCGGTGTAAAGCGCATGAAGAAACTCCATACTGATGGGCTTTTGGAACCACTTGATTATGAATCACTTGGTACTTGCGAACCGTGCCTCATAGGCAAGATGACTAAAACACCGTTCTCCGGTACTATGGAGAGAGCAACAGACTTATTGGAAATCATACATACCGATGTATGTGGTCCGATGAATATTGCTCGTGGCGGATATCGTTATTTTCTCACCTTCACAGATGATTTAAGCAGATATGGGTATATCTACTTAATGAAACATAAGTCTGAAACATTTGAAAAGTTCAAGGAATTTCAGAGTGAAGTTGAAAATCATCGTAACAAGAAAATAAAGTTTCTACGATCTGATCGTGGAAGAGAATATTCGAGTTACGAGTTTGGTATACATTTGAAAAATTGTGGAATAGTTTCGCAACTCACGCCACCCGGAACACCACAGCGTAATGGTGTGTCCGAACGTCGTAATCGTACTTTACTAGATATGGTGCGATCTATGATGTCTCTTACTGATTTACCGCTATCGTTTTGGGGTTATGCTTTAGAGACGACCGCATTCACGTTAAATAGGGCACCATGAAAATCCGTTGAGACGACACCTTATGAACTATGGTTTGGCAAGAAACCAAAGTTGTCGTTTCTTAAAGTTTGGGGCTGCGATGCTTATGTGAAAAAGCTTCAACCTGATAAGCTCGAACCCAAAGCGGAGAATTGTGTCTTCATAGGATACCCAAAGGAAACTGTTGGGTATACCTTCTATCACAGATCCGAAGGCAAAACTTTTGTTGCTAAATTCGGAAACTTTCTAGAGAAGGAGTTTCTCTCGAAAGAAGTGAGTGGGAGGAAAGTAGAACTTGATGAGGTAACTGTACCTGCTCCCTTATTGGAAAATAGTACATCACAGAAAACTGTTTCTGCGACACCTATACCAATTAGTGAGGAAGCTAATGATGATGATCATGAAACTTCAGGGCAAGATACTACTGAACCACGTAGATCAACCATAATGAGATCCGCACCAGAGTGGTTCGGTAATCCAGTTCTGGAAGTCATGCTACTAGATCATGATGAACCTACGAACTATGAAGAAGTGATGGTGAGCCCAGATTCCGCAAAGTGGCTTGAGGCCATGAAATCTGAGATGGGATCCATGTATGAGAACAAAGCATGGACTTTGGTTGACTTGCCCGATGATCGGCAAGCAATTGAGAATAAATGGATCTTCAAGAAAAAGACTGACGCTGACGGTAATATTACTGTCTATAAAGCTCGACTTGTCGCAAAAGGTTTTCGACAAGTTCAAGGGGTTGACTACGATGAGACCTTCTCACCCGTAGCGATGCTTAAGTCCGTCAGAATTATGTTAGCAATTGCTGCGTTTTATGATTATGAAATATGGCAAATGGATGTCAAAACTGCATTCCTGAATGGATTTCTGGAAGAAGAGTTGTATATGATGCAACCAGAAGGTTTTGTCGATCCGAAGGGAGCTAACAAAGTGTGCAAACTCCAGCGATCCATTTATGGACTGGTGCAAGCATCTCGGAGTTGGAATAAACGCTTTGATAGTGTGATCAAAGCATTTGGCTTTATACAGACTTTTGGAGAAGCCTGTATTTACAAGAAAGTGAGTGGGAGCTCTGTAGCATTTCTGATATTATATGTGGATGACATATTGCTGATTGGAAATGATATAGAATTTCTGAATAGCATAAAGGGATACTTGAATAAAAGTTTTTCGATGAAAGACCTCGGGGAAGCTGCTTACATATTAGGCATAAAAATCTATAGAGATAGATCAAAACACTTAATTGGACTTTCACAGAGCACATACCTTGACAAGATTTTGAAGAAGTTCAAAATGGATCAAGCAAAGAAAGGGTTCTTGCCTGTGTTACAAGGTGTGAAGTTGAGTCAGACTCAATGCCCGACCACTGCAGAAGATAGAGAGAAAATGAAAGATGTTCCCTATGCTTCAGCCATAGGCTCTATCATGTATGCAATGCTGTGTACCAGACCTGATGTGTGCCTTGCTATAAGTTTAGCAGGGAGGTACCAAAGTAATCCAGGAGTGGATCACTGGACAGCGGTCAAGAACATCCTGAAATACCTGAAAAGGACTAGGGATATGTTTCTCGTATATGGAGGTGACAAAGAGCTCACCGTAAGAGGTTACGTTGATGCAAGCTTTGACACTGATCCGGACTATTCTAAATCGCAAACCGGATACGTGTTTACTTTAAACGGTGGAGCTGACAGTTGGTGCAGTTCTAAACAAAGCGTCGTAGCGGGATCTACATGTGAAGCGGAGTACATAGCTGCTTCGGAAGCAGCAAACGAAGGAGTCTGGATGAAGGAGTTCATATCCGATCTAGGTGTCATACCTAGTGCATCGGGTCCAATGAAAATCTTATGTGACAATACTGGTGCAATTGCCTTGGCAAAGGAATCCAGATTTCACAAAAGAACCAAGCACATCAAAAGACGCTTCAACTCCATCCGGGATTTAGTCCAGGTGGGAGACATAGAGATTTGCAAGATACATACGGATCTGAATGTTGCAGACCCGTTGACTAAGCCTCTTCCACGAGCCAAACATGATCAGCACCAAGGCTCCATGGGTGTTAGAATCATTACTGTGTAATCTAGATTATTGACTCTAGTGCAAGTGGGAGACTGAAGGAAATATGCCCTAGAGGCAATAATAAAGTTATTATTTATTTCCTTATATCATGATAAATGTTTATTATTCATGCTAGAATTGTATTAACCGGAAACATAATACATGTGTGAATACATAAACCAACAGAGTGTCACTAGTATGCCTCTACTTGACTAGCTCGTTAATCAAAGATGGTTATGTTTCCTAACCATGAACAAAAGAGTTGTTATTTGATTAACGAGGTCACATCATTAGTTGAATGATCTGATTGACATGACCCATTCCATTAGCTTAGCACCCGATCGTTTAGTATGTTGCTATTGCTTTCTTCATGACTTATACATGTTCCTATAACTATGAGATTATGCAACTCCTGTTTACCGGAGGAACACTTTGGGTACTACCAAACGTCACAACGTAACTGGGTGATTATAAAGGAGTACTACAGGTGTCTCCAATGGTAGATGTTGGGTTGGCGTATTTCGAGATTAGGGTTTGTCACTCCGATTGTCGGAGAGGTATCTCTGGGCCCTCTCGGTAATGCACATCACATAAGCCTTGCAAGCACTGCAACTAATATGTTAGTTGTGAGATGATGTATTACGGAACGAGTAAAGAGACTTGCCGGTAACGAGATTGAACTAGGTATTGGATACCGACGATCGAATCTCGGGCAAGTAACATACCGATGACAAAAGGAACAACGTATGTTGTTATGCGGTCTGACCGATAAAGATCTTCGTAGAATATGTAGGAGCCAATATGGGCATCCAGGTCCCGCTATTGGTTATTGACCGGAGACGTGTCTCGGTCATGTCTACATTGTTCTCGAACCGTAGGGTCCGCACGCTTAACGTTACGATGACAGTTATTATGAGTTTATGCATTTTGATGTACCGAAGGTTGTTCGGAGTCCCGGATGAGATCACGGACATGACGAGGAGTCTCGAAATGGTCGAGACGTAAAGATTGATATATTGGAAGCCTATGTTTGGACATCGGAAGTGTTCCGGGTGAAATCGGGATTTTACCGGATTACCGGGAGGGTTACCGGAACCCCCCGGGAGCCAAATGGGCCAACATGGGCCTTAGTGGAAAGGTGAGAGGGCAGCCCACATAGGGCTGCGCCTCCCCCCCTCTCCCTAGTCCTATTAGGACTAGGAGAGGGGCCGGCCACCTCTCTCTCTCTCCTTTAAAGGATTCCTAGTTGGACTAGGATTGGAGGGGGGAGTCCTACTCCCGGTAGGAGTAGGACTCCTCCTGCGCCTCCCTCTATCTGGCCGGCCAGCCCCCCTCCCTCCAACCTTTATATACGGGGGCAGGGGACACCCCAAGACACACAAGTTGATCCTTGAGATCGTTCCTTAGCCGTGTGCGGTGCCCCCTGCCACCAAATTCCACCTCGGTCATATCGTTGTAGAGCTTAGGCGAAGCCCTGCGTCGGTAGTACATCAAGATCGTCACCACGCCGTCGTGCTGACGGAACTCTTCCTCGACGCTTTGCTGGATCGGAGCCCGAGGATCGTCATCGAGCTGAACGTGTGCTAAGAACTCGGAGGTGCCGGAGTAACGGTGCTTGGATCGGTCGGATCGGGAAGAAGACGTACGACTACTTCCTCTACGTTGTGAGATCGCTTCCGCAGTCGGACTGCATTGGTACGTAGACAATACTCTCCCCCTCGTTGCTATGCATCACCATGATCTTGCGTGTGCGTAGGAAAATTTTCGAAATTACTGCGTTCCCCAACAGTAATAACAACCCATAATGCAATAAATATCGATATAAAAGCATGATGCAAAATGGACGTATGAACTCCCCCAAGCTTAGACCTCGCTTGTCCTCAAGCGAAAAGCCGAAATCAAAAAATATGTCCACATGTTTAGAGATAGAGGTGTCGATAAAAAATAAAGTACGGACATAAGGGCATCATGATCATTCTTAGAATAGTAACTTATATAATTCCTGTCATATGATTTCTTATGCTAGAGTAATAATTCAATCACAATTTCAAGTATGAATCATAAAATTCATTGAAAACTAACAAACTATAATCTCAGTCATTGGAGCAATTGCAATTTATCATAACATAGCAAAGAGTCAATATATAAGAGCTTTTTAGCAAGTCCACATACTCAACTATCATATAGTCTTTCACAATTGCTGACACTCACGCAATACTTACGGGAATGGAGTTTTAATCGAACACAGATAAAGATAGGGGCTTATAGTTTTGCCTCCCAACGTTTTACCTCAAGGGTAATGTCAACAGTAATAGGTCATGAAAACTCGCATCCAATTAGTCATATATACCAGGATCTTTCCAACATATTGTGCTTGCCAAAGGATAAAATGTGAAAAGGAAGGGTGAAGATCACCATGACTCTTATGCAATGTAGGAGATAAAAGTAAAAGATAAGCCCTTCACAGAGGGAAGCAGAGGTTGTCATGCGCTTTTATGGTTCGATGCACAAAATCTTAATGCGAAAGGACGTCACTTTATATTGCCACTTGTGATATGGACTTTTATTATGCAGTTTGTCGCTTTTATTTCTTCCATATCACACGATCGTATAAAGTTTATTTTCTCCCACACTAATAAGTCATACATATTTAGAGAACAATTTTTATTGCTTGCACCGATGACAACTTACTTAGAGGATCTTACTCAATCCATAGGTAGCTATGGTGGACTCTGATGGCAAAACTGGTTTAAGGGTATTTGGAAGCACAAGTAGTATCTCTACTTGGTGCGATCAATTTGGCTAGCACGAGGGGGAAAGGCAAGCTCGACCATGTTGGATGATCCATGACAATATAATTTATCTCAGATGTAAGAAAACATAACCCATTACGTTGTCTTCCTTGTCCAATGTCAACTCTTTTAGCATGTCATATTTTAATGAGTGCCCACAATCATAAAAGATGCCCAAGATAGTATATCTATATGTGAAGACCTCTCTTTCTTTATTACTTCCTATTAATTGCAACGATGACCAAAACTATGTTTGTCAACCCTCAACAACTTTTATTCATTATACTTTTTCTATGTGAGCTCATTACTCTCCATAAGACTCACATGATCTCTTTATTTCTTTTTATTTCTTTCTCTTTTCTTTTATTCACTTAAGATCATGGAAAAATAATCAAGCCCTTGATTCAACACTGATCTTTATTATATAGCTCATGGACTCGATTACATAGAAGAATTATAAAGCAAAACTCACGACTAGATCATACTAAGAACTTTTATTCTACTAGATCAAGATATTACCAAAAGGATCGAATTAAGAAAAACGGTAAAGATAAAAGTGATGGTGATACGATACCGGGGCACTACCCCAAGCTTGGCAGTTGCCAAGGGGGGGTGCCCATACCAGATACTCAATTCTTATTTGTTGGTAGAGACGGTGGTGATTTTGTTGATGGCGTAGGCTTGTCGTACTTCTTCCAAGGCATAGGCTCACCATCATAGAAGGATGACCGAGTCTCTTGGAACCTCAAATCTACATCCAAACTCATCCTCTTGAATCTATATTCATACTCACAGTTTTGATTTTGTAGGTCATAGATCTGGGCTTGGAGGTGCTCCTTTTTCTCATGAAGCTTGAAGATCGCCTCCCCAATGTCCTTGATGTCTAGCTTGTGGTTGTTGGTGAACTCCATGATCATGATGTGATTGGAATCGAGTCCGTGCTCCACCATCTCCTGACACTTGAAAACTTCTTGCTCCAATGCCTCGAGCCTTGCCTCCGTGCTTCCAGTCTTCCTTGGTCCCTCAGCATCGCGGATGTGCAACAACCCCTCACGCATCTCAATGGTTTGAGGGTGTTGCAGCACTTCTGCGGGGTAGGGGTTGATGACCTTCTCGAAGAACTGGTCCTTGGGGGCGCTTGAAGACGACATGACGACCTGGATCTGTCAGAAAAACAACTCAAAACGAAAATAGGAGATTTTTGCGTGATACGGGAGTCAAAACCTTCCGAAGATTATATAATGAATTTTTACTGACCAAAATACGTGTCGTGTACGAAAACGGAGTCCGGAGAGCACACGAGGTGCCCACGAGGTAGGGGGCGCGCCTAGTAGGGTAGGGCGCGCCCTCCACCCTCGTGGAGCCCTCGTGTCCTTCCCGGACTGCTTCTTATTTTTCTATTTTTCTAAATATTCCAAAACGGAGAAATATTGCCTTAAAAACTGTTTTGAAGTTTACTTACCGTACCACATACCTATTCCTTTTCAGAGTCTGAAAGTTCCGGAAAGTGTCCGTTATGTATTCCTCTGGGGTTACGGTTTCAGTAACATTGGTTTCAACATTTATGGGGTTACCTGAGATATAATGTTTGATTCTTTGACCGTTCACCACCTTCGGATTTGTGCCTTCGAAGTTGTTGATTTTTATGGCACCGGAACGATAGACCTCCTTGATAACGTAAGGACCTTCCCATTTAGAGAGAAGTATTCCTGCAAAAAATCTTAAACGAGAGTTGTATAGCAATACATAATCACCTACATTAAACTCACGCTTTTGTATCCTTTTATCATGCCATCTTTTAACTTTTTCTTTAAACAACTTGGCATTTTCATAGGCTTGGGTTCTCCATTCATCAAGTAAGCTAATATCAAATAACCTCTTCTCACCGGCAAGTTTAAAATCATAATTGAGTTCTTTAATAGCCCAATATGTCTTGTGTTCTAGTTCGAGAGGTAAGTGACATGCTTTTCCATAAACCATTTTATACGGAGACATACCCATAGGATTTTTATATGCAGTTCTATAGGCCCATAATGCATCATCAAGTTTCTTGGACCAATTTTTTCTAGATCTATTAACAGTATTTTGCAAAATTAATTTGAGCTCTCTATTACTCAATTCTACTTGACCACTAGACTGAGGATGATAAGGAGATGCAATTCTATGATTAACATCATATTTAACAAGCATTTTACGGAAAGCACCATGAATAAAATGTGAACCACCATCAGTCATTAAATATCTACGGACTCCAAATCTTGGAAAAATAACTTCTTTAAGCATTTTAAAAGAAGTGTTATGATCAGCACTACTAGTTGGAATAGCTTCTACCCACTTAGTAACATAATCAACATCAACTAAAAAATGTGTATATCCATTAGAGGAAGGAAAGGGTCCCATATAGTCAAAGCCCCAAACATCAAATGGTTCAATTACGAGTGAATAGTTCATAGGCATTTCTTGACGTCTACTAATATTACCAATTCTTTGACATTCATCACAAGATAAGAAAAACTTACGGGCATCCTTAAAGAGAGTAGGTCAATAAAAACCAGATTGCAATACCTTATGTGCAGTTCTATCTCTAGCATGGTGTCCTCCATAAGCTTCGGAGTGACACTTGCGTAGGATCTATTCCTGTTCATGCTCAGCTACACAACGTCTAATAACACCATCTACTCCTCCTTTATAAAGATGTGGGTCATCCCAGAAGTAATGCCTCAAATCATAGAAGAACTTTTTCTTTTGCTGGTATGTGAAACTAGGTGGTATAAACTTAGCAACAATGTAATTAGCATGATCAGCATACCATGGAGTAGTATGAGAAGCATTTATGACATTTAATTGCTCATCGGGAAAGCTATCATCAATAGGAAGTGGGTCATCAAGCACATTTTCTAACCTAGACAAGTTGTCTGCAACGGGGTTCTCAGCTCCCTTTCTATCAACAATATGTAAGACAAATTCTTGTAGCAAGAGAACCCATCTAATAAGTCTAGGTTTAGCATCTTTCTTTTCCATGAGATATTTAGTAGCAGCATGATCGGTGTGAATAGTTACTTTAGAATCAACAATATAGGGTCTGAACTTATCACAAGCAAATACAACTGCTAATAATTCTTTTTCAGTAGTAGCATAATTTCTTTGAGCATTGTCTAGGGTTTTACTAGCATATTGAATAACATTTAATTTCTTATCAACTCTTTGCCCTAGAACAGCAGCTACAGCATAATCACTAGCATCACACATAATTTCAAAGGGTAAATTCCAATCAGGTGGCTGAACAATAGGTGCAGAGATCAATGCTTTCTTAAGAATTTCAAATGCTTCTACACAATCATCATAAAAAATGGTATATCTTTTTGTAATAAATTAGTCAGAGGCCGAGAAATTTTTGAGAAGTTCTTAATGAATCTCCTATAAAATCCGGCATGACCAAGGGAACTTCTTATACCTTTGATGTCCTTGGGACATGGCATCTTCTCGATAGCCTCAACCTTGGCTTTATCAACCTCAATACCTCTTTCAGAAACTTTGTGCCCCAAGACAATACCTTCATTAACCATAAAGTGGCAATTTTCCCAATTCAAGACAAGATTAGTTTCTTCACATCTCTGCAAAACTTGATCAAGATTGCTCAAGCAATCATCAAAAGAAGATCCATAGACGGAGAAATCATCCATGAAAACCTCACAAATCTTTTCACAAAAGTCAGAGAATATAGCCATCATGCATCTTTGAAAGGTAGCAGGTGCATTACATAGACCAAAAGGCATACGTCTATAAGCAAAAGTGCCAAAAGAGCATGTAAAAGTAGTCTTTGGTTGATCTTTGGCTGACACAGGTATTTGAGAGAAACCAGAATAACCATCTAGAAAGCAAAATTGTGTATGTTTGGATAATCTTTCTTGCATTTGATCGATAAAAGGAAAGGGGTAATGATCCTTTTTAGTAGCCTTATTTAATTTGCGGAAATCAGTTACCATCCTACAACCTATAATAATTCTTTGAGGGATCAATTCATCTTTATCATTAGGAACAACAGTAATACCTCCCTTCTTAGGGACACAATGGACAGGGCTTACCCACTGACTATCAGCAACGGGATAGATTATACCTTCCTCAAGGAGCTTTAGTATTTCCTTTCTTACCACTTCTTTCATTTTAGGATTGAGCCGGCGTTGATGATCACGAACTGGTTAGCATCTTCTTCCAAATTAATTTTATGTTGACATAGACTGGGACTAATGCCCTTAAGATCATCAAGAGTATACCCAATAGAAGCACGGTGCTTCTTTAGAGTTTTCAATAATCTCCCTTCCTCATGCTCTGAAAGGTTAGCACTAATAATAACAGGATATATCTTTTTCTCATCAAGATAAGCATATTTAAGAGTATCAGGTAACGGTTTAAGCTCAAACACGGGATCACCCTTGGGTTGAGGTGGATCCCCTAGGATTTCAACAGGCAAATTGTGTTTCGGAATAAGTTCCTGTTTAAAGAATACTTCATCTATTTCCCTCCTTTCATTCATAAACATGTCATTTTCATGGTCTAGCAAATATTGTTCTAAAGGATCACTAGGAGGTACGGCAATAGAAGCAAGACCAATAATTTCATCCTTACTAGGTAATTCTTCTTCACGGTGTTGTCTACTAAATTTAGAAAAATTAAATTCATGAGTCATATCATCTAAACCGATAGTAACAACATCCCTTTTGCAATCCATGGTAGCATTAACAGTGTTCAGGAAGGGTCTACCAAATATAATGGGACAAAAGTTATCTTGTGGGGAACCAAGAACAAGAAAATCAGCAGGCTATTTAGTTTTCCCACACTAGACTTCAACATGTCTAACAATTCCCATTGGTGAAACAGTATCTCTATTGGCAAGTTTAATTGTGACATCAATATCTTCTATCTCAGCAGGTGCAATATCGTGCATAATTTCTTTGTATAAGGAATGCGGTATTGCGCTAGCACTAGCACCCATGTCACATAAGCCATGTTAACAATGATCTCCTATTTTAACAGAAATAACAGGCATGCCTACCACAGGTCTAGGTTTATCTTTAGCACAGGGTTTAGCAATTGTAGCAGTTTCATCACAGAAATAAATAACATGCCCATCAATATTATCAAACAAGAGATCTTTAACAATATCAATATTAGGTTCAACTTTAACTTGCTCAAGAGGTGTATATGTTTTAATATTGCTTTTACGAACCACAGTTGAAGCTTTAGCATGATCCTTTATCCTAACAGGAAAAGGTGGTTTCTCAACATATGCAGTAGGAACAATAAGATCATTAGAAGTGACAATCTTTTCTTCAACTTTAATAGGTGCAGCTACTTTTACTTCTATGGGAGGATGATATTTAAACCACTTCTCCTTGGGGAGATCAACATAAGTAGCAAAAGATTCACAAAAAGAAGCTACTATCTCAGAGTCAAGTCCATATTTAGTGTTAGATTTACGGAAAACATTGGTATCCATAAAAGATTTAACACAATCAAAACTAGGTGTCATACCTGACTCCTTACCTTTGTCGAGGTCCCAATCTTCAGAGTTGCATTTAATTCTTTCCAATAAATCCCATTTGAATTCAATAGTCTTCATCATAAAAGAGCCAGCACGAGAAGTATCAAGCATGGTGCGATTGCTATCAGAAAGCCGAGCATAAAATTTTTGAATAATCATTTCTCTTGAGAGCTCATGATTGGGGCATGAATATAACATTGATTTAAGTCTCCCCAAGCTTGAGCGATGCTTTCTCCTTCGCGAGGCCAAAAATTATATATGTAATTGCGATCACGATGAACAAGATGTATAGGATAAAACTTCTGATGAAATTCCAATTTCAATCGTTTGTAATTCCAAGACCCCATATCATCACATAGCCTATACCTTGTCGATGCATCTCCCTTCAAAGATAAAGGGAAGACCTTCTTCTTAACAACATCTCCGGGTACACCTGCAAGCTTAAATAATCCACAAACTTCATCCACATATATTAGATGCTCATCAGGATGTTTTGTTCCATCTCCTAAAAAGGGATTAGCTAGCAGTTTTTCTATCATACCCGAAGGAATTTCAAAGCAAACATTTTCATTTTTAGTAGTTTTAGTAGGTTCAGGAGCAACTCTTTGCTCTACGGGTCGGGTTGAAGATACCCCGAACAAGCCCCTCAGAGGATTACTTTCCATAGTAACAAGTGACAGTAAATTTCAGCACACTATATAAAATTTTCCTTACCAAATTCCACCTACCAAAGGCGCTTCACTCCCCGCCAACGGGGCCACAAAAGAGTCTTGATGACCCAGAAGTATAGGGGATCTATCGTAGTCCTTGCGATAAGTAAGAGTGTCGAACCCAACGAGGAGCAGAAGGAAATGATAAGCGGTTTCCAGCAAGGTATTCTCTGCAAATACTGAAATAAGTGGTAACAGATTGTTTTCTGATACGATAATTTGTAACGAGCAACAAGTAAAAAAAAAGTAAATAAAGTGCAGCAAGGTGGCCCAATCCTTTTTGTAGCAAAGGGCAAGCCTGGACAAACTCTTATATAGAGAAAAGCGCTCCCAAGGACACATGGGAATATCGTCAAGCTGGTTTTCATCACGCTCATATGATTCACGTTCGGTACTTTGATAATTTGGTATGTGGGTGGACCGGTGCTTGGGTACTGCTAATACTTGGACAAGCATCCCACTTATCATTAACCTCTATTGCAAGCATCCGCAACTACAACAAAAGTATTAAGGTAAACCTAACCATAGCATGAAACATATGGATCCAAATCAGCCCCTTACGAAGCAACACATAAACTAGGGTTTAAGCTTCGGTCACTCTAGCAACCCATCATCTACATATTACTCCCCAATGCCTTCCTCTAGGCCCAAACAATGGTGAAGTGTCATGTAGTCGACGTTCAAATAACACCACTAGAGGAGAGACAACATACATCTCATTAAAATATCGAACGAATACCAAATTCACATGACTACTAATAGCAAGACTTATCCCATGTCCTCAGGAACAAAAGTAACTACTCACAAAGCATAAACATGTTCATAATCAGAGGGGTATTAATATGCATATAGGATCTGAACATATGATCATCCACCAATTAAACCAACTAGCATCAACTACAAGGAGTAATTAACACCACTAGCAACCTACTAGCACCAATCCCGGATATGGAGACAAGAATTGGATACAAGAGATGAACTAGGATTTTGAGAGGAGATGGTACTGATGAAGATGTTGATGGAGATTGCCCTCTCCCGATGAGAGGAGCGTTGGTGATGACGATGGCGATGATTTCCCCCTCCGGGGAAGTTTCCCCGGCAGAACGCTCCGCTAGAGCCCTAGTTTCGTTCCACCAAGGTTCCGCCTCATGGCGGCAGAGTTTCGTCCGAAAAGATGGCTTGCTATTTTTTTCCATCGAAAGACTTCATATAGCAGAAGATGGCCACCGGAGGGCCACCAGGGGGCCCGCGAGGTAGGGGGCGTGCCTAGGGGGTAGGGCGCGCCCCCACCCTCGTGAGCAGGGTGTGGCCCCCATGGTGAATCTCTTTTGCTGAGTATTTTTTATATATTCTGAAAACGTCTTTCGTGAAGTTTCAGGACTTTTGGAGCTGTGTAGAATAGATCTCTAATATTTGCTCCTTTTCTAGCCCAGAATCCCAACTGCCGGCATTCTCCCTCTTTATGTAAACCTTGTAAAATAAGAGAGAATAGGCAAAAGTATTGTGACATAATGTGTAATAACAATCCATAATGCAATAAATATCGATATAAAAGCATGATGCAAAATGGAGGTATCACCCGACTCCGCAGGCACCGCCCGACCCATCCTATGCCCCCTCCCCCAACCCTGCCGGTGCCCCCCGACCCCGCCGGCACCCCACCCAACCCCGCCGGCACCACCTCCCTCTCTCGGTGTGCTTCGCCTCCCCCTCCCTGATCTTGTATGTTTGCATGAGTGTATGTATGGATGCATGGATTTTTGATTCAAGGATTGATGGATGCATGGATGTATGAATGTATATATGTATCTATTAATGCATGGATTGATCCATGAATTGATGCATGGACTTTTTTGTAGTAATTTTTTTGTAGATGTATATATGTACGCATGAATGCATAGATGGATGCAAAGAAGGATGGATGAATGTAGATAATTGTTAATTTTTTGTATAGAAAATTGTTGATGCATCTATTAGTTCTTGTTGTTTGTATGGATGCTATTTAGGTCAACGCAATGATACTTGACAGATGCCGATTGTTGTCATAGGGGGCCGCGCTTCCTCTGTTCCTCCTCTTTGATCTTTTCATAGTAGGAGGAACAGGGAAAGAGCGAAGATCACTGACAGTCGATGAGAGTTGTTTTTGGTGGAAGAAAATCGACTTTTGACGATGGCGGTCAATCTGGGCGAGTTCTTTTTGTGATATACATTTGTCACGCATGATGGACTCGCCCAACTTGACCATCACCGAAAGTCGAAATATCCGTAGACAGTGTCCATATATACCACCACCAGAGAGAGTTCCACCATATATATACGTCAGAGAGATGAGAGTTGTTGGAGGAACAAAATTGACTTATGACGATGACAGTCAACCTGGGCGAGTTCTTGTGATATACATTTGTCATGCATGATGGACTTGTTGGGGAACGTAGTAATTTCGAAAATTTTCCTAGGCACACGCAAGATCATGGTGATGCATAGCAACGAGAGGGGAGAGTGTTGTCTACGTACCAACGCAGACCGACTGCGGAAGCGATCACACAACGTAGAGGAAGTAGTCGTACGTCTTCTTCCCGATCCGACCGATCCAAGCACCGTTACTCCGGCACCTCCGAGTTCTTAGCACACGTTCAGCTCGATGACGATCCTCGGGCTCCGATCCAGCAAAGCGTCGAGGAAGAGTTCCGTCAGCACGACGGCGTGATGACGATCTTGATGTACTACCGACGCAGGGCTTCGCCTAAGCACTACAACGGTATGATCGAGGTGGAATTTGGTGGCAGGGGGCACCGCACACGGCTAAGGAACGATCTCAAGGATCAACTTGTGTGTCTTGGGGTGTCCCCTGCCCCCGTATATAAAGGTTGGAGGAAGGGGGGCCGGCCGGCCAGGGAGAGGAGGCGCAGGGGGAGTCCTACTCCTACCGGGAGTAGGACTCCCCCCTCCAATCCTAATCCAATTAGGACTCTTGGGGGGAAAGGAGAGAGAGGGGGGGCCGGCCCCTTCTCCTAGTCCTACTAGGACTTGGGGAAAGGGGGGCGCCGGCCAGCTGTGGGCTGCCTCTTTTCTCTTTTCCACTAAGGCCCAATAGGCCCATTAGTCTCCCGGGGGGTTCCGATAACCCTCCCGGTATTCCGGTAAAATCCCGATTTCACCCGGAACACTTCCTATGTCCAAACATAGGCTTCCAATATATCAATCTTTACGTCTCGACCATTTCGAGACTCCTCGTCATGTCCGTGATCTCATCCAGGACTCCGAACAACCTTCGGTACATCAAAATGCATAAACTCATAATAACTGTCATCGTAACGTTAAGCGTGCGGACCCTACGGTTCGAGAACAATGTAGACATGACCGAGACACGTCTCTGGTCAATAACCAATAGCGGGACCTGGATGCCCATATTGGCTCCTACATATTCTACGAAGATCTTTATCGGTCAGACCGCATAACAACATACGTTGTTCCCTTTGTCATCGGTATGTTACTTGCCCGAGATTCGATCGTCGGTATCCAATACCTAGTTCAATCTTGTTACTGGCAAGTCTCTTTACTCGTTCCGTAATACATCATCTCACAACTAACATATTAGTTGCAGTGCTTGCAAGGCTTATGTGATGTGCATTACCGAGAGGGCCCAGAGATACCTCTCCGACAATCGGAGTGACAAACCCTAATCTCGAAATACGCCAACCCAACATCTGCCATTGGAGACACCTGTAGTACTCCTTTATAATCACCCAGTTACGTTGTGACGTTTGGTAGTACCCAAAGTGTTCCTCCGGTAAACGGGAGTTGCATAATCTCATAGTTATAGGAACATGTATAAGTCATGAAGAAAGCAATAGCAACATACTAAACGATCGGGTGCTAAGCTAATGGAATGGGTCATGTCAATCAGATCATTCTACTAATGATGTGACCTCGTTAATCAAATAACAACTCTTTGTTCATGGTTAGGAAACATAACCATCTTTGATTAACGAGCTAGTCAAGTAGAGGCATACTAGTGACACTCTGTTGGCCTATGTATTCACACATGTATTATGTTTCCGGTTAATACAATTCTAGCATGAATAATAAACATTTATCATGATATAAGGAAATAAATAATAACTTTATTATTGCCTCTAGGGCATATTTCCTTCAGTCTCCCACTTGCACTAGAGTCAATAATCTAGATTACACAGTAATGATTCTAACACCCATGGAGCCTTGGTGCTGATCATGTTTTGCTCGTGGAAGAGGCTTAGTCAACGGGTCTGCAACATTCAGATCCGTATGTATCTTGCAAATCTCTATGTCTCCCACCTGGACTAAATCCCGGATGGAGTTGAAGCGTCTCTTGATGTGTTTGGTCCTTTTGTGAAATCTGGATTCCTTTGCCAAGGCAATTGCACCAGTATTGTCACAAAAGATTTTCATTGGACCCGATGCACTAGGTATGACACCTAGATCGGATATGAACTCCTTCATCCAGACTCCTTCGTTTGCTGCTTCCGAAGCAGCTATGTACTCCGCTTCACATGTAGATCCCGCTACGACGCTTTGTTTAGAACTGCACCAACTGACAGCTCCACCGTTTAAAGTAAACACGTATCCGGTTTGCGATTTAGAATCGTCCGGATCAGTGTCAAAGCTTGCATCAACGTAACCTCTTACGGTGAGCTCTTTGTCACCTCCATATACGAGAAACATATCCTTAGTCCTTTTCAGGTATTTCAGGATATTCTTGACCGCTGTCCAGTGATCCATTCCTGGATTACTTTGGTACCTCCCTGCTAAACTTATAGCAAGGCACACATCAGGTCTGGTACACAGCATTGCATACATGATAGAGCCTATGGCTGAAGCATAGGGAACATCTTTCATTTTCTTTCTATCTTCTGCAGTGGTCGGGCATTGAGTCTGACTCAACTTCACACCTTGTAACACAGGCAAGAACCCTTTCTTTGCTTGATCCATTTTGAACTTCTTCAAAATCTTGTCAAGGTATGTGCTCTGTGAAAGTCCAATTAAGCGTTTTGATCTATCTCTATAGATCTTTATGCCTAATATGTAAGCAGCTTCCCCGAGGTCTTTCATCGAAAAACTTTTATTCAAGTATCCCTTTATGCTATCCAGAAATTCTATGTCATTTCCAATCAGCAATATGTCATCCACATATAATATCAGAAATGCTACAGAGCTCCCACTCACTTTCTTGTAAATACAGGCTTCTCCAAAAGTTTGTATAAAGCCAAATGCTTTGATCACACTATCAAAGCGTTTATTCCAACTCCGAGATGCTTGCACCAGTCCATAAATGGATCGCTGGAGTTTGCATACTTTGTTAGCTCCTTTTGGATCGACAAAACCTTCTGGTTGTATCATATACAACTCTTCTTCTAGAAATCCATTCAGGAATGCAGTTTTGACATCCATCTGCCATATTTCATAATCATAAAATGCGGCAATTGCTAACATAATCCTGACGGACTTAAGCATCGCTACGGGTGAGAAGGTCTCATCGTAGTCAACCCCTTGAACTTGTCGAAAACCTTTCGCGACAAGTCGAGCTTTATAGACAGTAACATTACCGTCAGCGTCAGTCTTTTTCTTGAAGATCCATTTATTCTCAATTGCTTGCCGATCATCGGGCAAGTCAACCAAAGTCCATACTTTGTTTTCATACATGGATCCCATCTCAGATTTCATGGCCTCAAGCCACTTTGCGGAATCTGGGCTCACCATCGCTTCTTCATAGTTCGTAGGTTCATCATGATCTAGTAGCATGACTTCCAGAACTGGATTACCGTACCACTCTGGTGCGGATCTCACTCTGGTTGATCTACGTGGTTCAGTAGTATCTTGCCCTGAAGTTTCATGATCATCATCATTAGCTTCCTCACTGATTGGTATAGGTGTCTCAGAAACAGTTTTCTGTGATGTACTATTTTCCAATAAGGGAGCAGGTACAGTTACCTTGTCAAGTTCTACTTTCCTCCCACTCACTTCTTTCGAGAGAAACTCCTTCTCTAGAAAGTTTCCGAATTTAGCAACAAAAGTTTTGCCTTCGGATCTGTGATAGAAGGTGTATCCAATAGTTTCCTTTGGATATCCTATGAAGACACATTTCTCCGATTTGGGTTCGAGCTTATCAGGTTGAAGCTTTTTCACATAAGCATCGCTGCCCCAAACTTTAAGAAATGACAACTTTGGTTTCTTGCCAAACCATAGTTCATAAGGTGTCGTCTCAACGGATTTTGATGGTGCCCAATTTAACGTGAATGCGGCCGTCTCTAAAGCATAACCCCAAAACGATAGCGGTAAATCAGTAAGAGACATCATAGATCGCACCATATCTAGTAAAGTACGATTACGACGTTCGGATACACCATTACGCTGTGGTGTTCCGGGTGGCGTGAGTTGCGAAACTATTCCACAATTTTTCAAATGTACACCAAACTCGTAACTCAAATATTCTCCTCCACGATCAGATCGTAAAAACTTTATTTTCTTGTTACGATGATTTTCAACCTCTCTCTGAAATTCTTTGAACTTTTCAAATGTTTTAGACTTATGTTTCATTAAGTAGATATACCCATATCTGCTTAAATCATCTGTGAAGGTGAGAAAATAACGATATCCGCCACGAGCCTCAATATTCATCGGACCACATACATCGCTATGTATGATTTCCAATAAATCTGTTGCTCTCTCCATAGTACCGGAGAACGGTGTTTTAGTCATCTTGCCTATGAGGCACGGTTCGCAAGTACCAAGTGATTCATAATCAAGTGGTTCCAAAAGCCCATCAGTATGGAGTTTCTTCATGCGCTTTACACCGATATGACCCAAACGGCAGTGCCACAAATAAGTTGCACTATCATTATTAACTTTGCATCTTTTGGTTTCTACATTATGAATATGTGTATCACTATCATCGAGATTCAACAAGAATAGACCACTCTTCAAAGGTGCATGACCATAAAAGATATTACTCATATAAATAGAACAACCATTATTCTCTGATTTAAATGAATAACCGTCTCACATCAAACAAGATCCAGATATAATGTTCATGCTCAACGCTGGCACCAAATAACAATTATTTAGGTCTAATATTAATCCCGAAGGTAGATGTAGAGGTAGCGTGCCGACCGCGATCACATCGACTTTGGAACCGTTTCCCACGCGCATCGTCACCTCGTCCTTTGCTAGCGTCCGCTTATTCCGTAGTCCCTGTTTCGAGTTGCAAATATTAGCAACAGAACCAGTATCAAATACCCAGGTGCTACTGCGAGCTCTAGTAAGGTACACATCAATAACATGTATATCACATATACCTTTGCTCACTTTGCCATCCTTCTTATCCGCCAAATACTTGGGGCAGTTCCGCTTCCAGTGACCTGTCTTCTTGCAGTAGAAGCACTCAGTTTCAGGCTTAGGTCCAGACTTGGGTTTCTTCTCCCGAGCAACAACTTGCTTGCTGTTCTTCTTGAAGTTTCCCTTCTTCTTCCCTTTGCCCTTTTTCTTGAAACTAGTGGTTTTGCTAACCATCAACACTTGATGCTCCTTCTTGATTTCTACCTCCGCAGCTTTCAGCATTGCGAAGAGCTTGGGAATAGTCTTGTTCATCCCTTGCATATTATAGTTCATCACGAAGCTCTTGTAGCTTGGTGGCAGTGATTGGAGAATTCTGTCAATGACGCAGTCATCTGGAAGATTAACTCCCATCTGAATCAAGTGATTATTATACCCAGACATTTTGAGTATATGCTCACTGACAGAACTGTTCTCCTCCATCTTGCAGCTATAGAACTTATTGGAGACTTCATATCTCTCAATTCGGGCATTTGCTTGAAATATTAACTTCAACTCCTGGAACATCTCATATGCACCATGACGTTCAAAACGTCGTTGAAGTCCCGATTCTCAGCCGTAAAGCATGGCACACTGAACTATCGAGTAGTCATCAGCTTTGCTCTGCCAGACGTTCATAACATCTGGCGTTGCTCCAGCAGCAGGCCTGTCACCCAGCGGTGCTTCCAGGACGTAATTCTTTTGTGCAGCAATGAGGATAATCCTCAGGTTACGGACCCAGTCCGTGTAATTGCTACCATCATCTTTCAACTTTGCTTTCTCAAGGAACGCATTAAAATTTAACGGAACAACAGCACGAGCCATCTATCTACAATCAACATAAACAAGCAAGATACTATCAGATACTAAGTTCATGATAAGTTTAAGTTCAGTTAATCAAATTACTTAAGAACTCCCACTTAGATAGACATCCCTCTAATCCTCTAAGTGATCACGTGATCCAAATCAACTAAACCATAACCGATCATCACGTGAGATGGAGTAGTTTTCAATGGTGAACATCGTTATGTTGATCATATCTACTATATGATTCACGCTCGACCTTTCGGTCTCCGTGTTCCGAGGCCATATCTGTATATGCTTGGCTCGTCAAGTATAACCTGAGTATTCTGCGTGTGCAACTGTTTTGCACCCGTTGTATTTGGACGTAGAGCTTATCACACCCGATCATCACGTGGTGTCTGGGCACGACGAACTTTGGCAACGGTGCATACTCAGGGAGAACACTTCTTGATAATTTAGTGAGAGATCATCTTATAATGCTACCGTCAATCAAAGCAAGATAAGATGCATAAAAGGATAAACATCACATGCAATCAATATAAGTGATATGATATGGCCATCATCATCTTGTGCTTGTGATCTCCATCTCCGAAGCACCGTCATGATCACCATCGTCACCGGCGCGACACCTTGATCTCCATCGTAGCATCGTTGTCGTCTCGCCAATCTTATGCTTCCACGACTATCACTACCGTTTAGTAATAAAGTAAAGCATTACATCGCGATTGCATTGCATACAATAAAGCGACAACCATATGGCTCCTGCCAGTTGCCGATAACTCGGTTACAAAACATGATCATCTCATACAATAAAATCAGCATCATGCCTTGACCATATCACATCACAACATACCCTGCAAAAACAAGTTAGACGTCCTCTACTTTGTTGTTGCAAGTTTTACGTGGCTGCTACGGGCTTAAGTAAGAACTCATCTCACCTACGCATCAAAACCACAACGATAGTTCGTCAAATAGACTTCGTTTTAACCTTCTCAAGGACCGGGCGTAGTCACACTTGGTTCAATTAAAGTTGGAGAGACAGTCTTCCGCAAGCCATCTATGTGCAAAGCACGTCGAGGGAACCGGTCTCGCGTAAGAGTACGCGTAAGGTTGGTCCGGATCGTCTCACCCAACAATACCGCCGTACCAAAGTATGACATGCTGGTAGGCAGTATGACTTGTATCGCCCACAACTCACTTGTGTTCTACTCGTGCAAATAACATCAAACCATAAAACCTAGGCTCGGATGCCACTGTTGGGGAACGTAGTAATTTCGAAAAATTTCCTACGCACACGCAAGATCATGGTGATGCATAGCAACGAGAGGGGAGAGTGTTGTCTACGTACCAACGCAGACCGACTGCGGAAGCGATCACACAACGTAGAGGAAGTAGTCGTACGTCTTCTTCCCGATCCGACCGATCCAAGCACCGTTACTCCGGCACCTCCGAGTTCTTAGCACACGTTCAGCTCGATGACGATCCTCGGGCTCCGATCCAGCAAAGCGTCGAGGAAGAGTTCCATCAGCACGACGGCGTGATGACGATCTTGATGTACTACCGACGCAGGGCTTCGCCTAAGCACTACAACGATATGATCGAGGTGGAATTTGGTGGCAGGGGGCACCGCACACGGCTAAGGAACGATCTCAAGGATCAACTTGTGTGTCTTGGGGTGTCCCCTGCCCCCGTATATAAAGGTTGGAGGAAGGGGGGCCGGCCGGCCAGGGAGAGGAGGCGCAGGGGGAGTCCTACTCCTACCGGGAGTAGGACTCCCCCCTCCAATCCTAATCCAATTAGGACTCTTGGGGGGAAAGGAGAGAGAGGGGGGGTCGGCCCGTTCTCCTAGTCCTACTAGGACTTGGGGAAAGGGGGGGCGCCGGCCAGCTGTGGGCTGCCTCTTTTCTCTTTTCCACTAAGGCCCAATAGGCACATTAGTCTCCCGGGGGGTTCCAGTAACCCTCCCGGTATTCCGGTAAAATCCCGATTTCACCCGGAACACTTCCTATGTCCAAACATAGGCTTCCAATATATCAATCTTTACGTCTCGACCATTTCGAGACTCCTCGTCATGTCCGTGATCTCATCCGGGACTCCGAACAACCTTCGGTACATCAAAATGCATAAACTCATAATAACTGTCATCGTAACGTTAAGCGTGCGGACCCTACGGTTCGAGAACAATGTAGACATGACCGAGACACGTCTCTGGTCAATAACCAATAGCGGGACCTGGATGCCCATATTGGCTCCTACATATTCTACGAAGATCTTTATCGGTCAGACCGCATAACAACATACGTTGTTCCCTTTGTCATCGGTATGTTACTTGCCCGAGATTCGATCGTCGGTATCCAATACCTAGTTCAATCTTGTTACTGGCAAGTCTCTTTACTCGTTCCGTAATACATCATCTCACAACTAACATATTAGTTGCAGTGCTTGCAAGGCTTATGTGATGTGCATTACCGAGAGGGCCCAGAGATACCTCTCCGACAATCGGAGTGACAAACCCTAATCTCGAAATACGCCAACCCAACATCTGCCATTGGAGACACCTGTAGTACTCCTTTATAATCACCCAGTTACGTTGTGACGTTTGGTAGTACCCAAAGTGTTCCTCCGGTAAACGGGAGTTGCATAATCTCATAGTTATAGGAACATGTATAAGTCATGAAGAAAGCAATAGCAACATACTAAACGATCGGGTGCTAAGCTAATGGAATGGGTCATGTCAATCAGATCATTCTACTAATGATGTGACCTCGTTAATCAAATAATAACTCTTTGTTCATGGTTAGGAAACATAACCATCTTTGATTAACGAGCTAGTCAAGTAGAGGCATACTAGTGACACTCTGTTGGTCTATGTATTCACACATGTATTATGTTTCCGGTTAATACAATTCTAGCATGAATAATAAACATTTATCATGATATAAGGAAATAAATAATAACTTTATTATTGCCTCTAGGGCATATTTCCTTCAGGACTCGCCCAGCTTGACCATCACCGAAAGTTGAAATATCCGTGAGATAGTGTCCACCATATATACCACCACCAGAGATAGTTCCACCATATATACGTCAGAGAGCTAAGAGTTGTTGGAGGAAGAAAATCTACTTTTGATGATGGCGGTCGATCTAGGCAAGTTCGTCCTGTGATATACATTTTTCACGCATGATGGACTTCCCAGCTTGACCATCACTGGAAGTTGAAATATCTGTGAGATACATCATGATTAATTTGCTTAGAAGTAATCTTTGATGTTTGATTCTTATGCTATTTTTCATTGTGTGATGAAAGGTGTTAGCACCGATCGATTTTGCGGCTATGGCTTCCTTCAACGACGCATCTTCCATTAGGGTCGACTCCGCGGTCAAGGTGAAGCTCGCCGACGACCACTTGGTGGCGCTCATTGCGAAGCACCTGCAGATGATCCTAATAAAGTATTTTGAGGATCTCACCAAGAAGAATCCGCCAGCTAAGGAGAAGAAGGCCCCACCCACTAGTACAGAATCGGGCTTTAGTCCCATTTGTGAGGACCTTTAGTCCCGGTTCTGCAACCGGCACTAAAGGGTGGGGACTAAAGGTCCCCCCTTTTAGTCATGGTTCAACACCACCAGGGACCAAAGGCCCACCAAGTGTCACGAGCCCGTGCTAGGGGCTGGGGGACCTTTAGTCCCGCTTGGTATCACCAACCGGGACTAAAGTGATTTTTTTGAATTTTTTGATTTTTTTTGATTTTTTTTTTCTGATTTTCAAATTTCTGAATTATTTGACAATTTAATCTATAATCACCCATCATTACTGCTCATGTGTGGAGCACTCATTCCAAATCGTCTAACTTCCTGGCCGATAACCCATCCTCTCACTACTCCAGCCTGAGCACGCTTAACTTTCAAGTTCTATTCCCCTAGTTTCCAAGTCTGCAGTTGTTGTTTTTCTGGCAATAGTAAGCTGTCAATCCCATTAACCCTTAAGAGTTTAGCTTGAGCATGAAGTCACATTTTTCACCGTTTGTGTTTGAAACTATTATTGTAAAAAACAATAATTATTTATTAACACTAAGATTTCTTGAATGAGTAGTTTGTCTATAGTTTGACCAAAGTTTGACCAAAATTCAAAAAAACTGAAATTTGACCATAACTTTTTTTCATTTCAGAATTTAAGGATTCTAAAAATTTGCAAAACGGCCTACGGCGGTCGAAATCGGAACCGGCTTTTCGTGCTGAACATTTTGATATATTATACATTTTTTCGACATCGTATGCAAAACTTATAGTTGTTTTACTTTTTCATAACACTATTTTGCAAAACATGTCAAAATTTATGTTTTTAAATTTTCCTAACTAGTAGACGTAGTAACATAACTACATCTCGAAGGATTTTAGTTTTTGAAGTCTTTATCATTTTCTTTTGTTTTTTTTCAAAAGTGAAAAGGCGATAGGGGGGTAGAGTTTGAAAATTGCAGAACCCCTTTAGTCCGGGTTGGAGCCACCAACAGGGACTAAAAGGTTAGACCCGTTTAGTCCTTGTTCGTGGCTCCAACCCGGACTAAAGGTCTAACCTATAGTCTGGGTTTGTGTCACAAACCAGGACTAAAGGGGCTCGTAGGGCCCCGGTCTGACGCCAGCCTGCCACCACCCATTTAGTCCCGGTTTATGACACAAACCAAGACTATAGGTCACAAATGAACCAGGACTAATGCATAGCCGTTGGAACCGGGACTAATAAGGTGAACGTAAGGTCGTTTTTCTACTAGTGACCACGTAAGGAGTGTGGCGACTCGATGCCATTGAGTCCACCAACGTACATTCCTGCCGACGTTTGGTCCTCCACCGTGGGGGATGCCCCGGCGTGCTCTGACTCCACGATCACTGGTTTCACCGGCTACACCTTTGAGTAGTCCACCTACATACTTTGGCGTTGATTTAGTGACATAGTCATGTAGGTGCAGATATGGACTTCTTAGATTGCCACTTGCGATGCTTTTGATTGTATTAGTGATGAACGCTTACGTGGATTATGTATGATGTGATATTTGTAACCTTGCATTCGTTCTCTGCCTTTTTTCTCTATCTTTTGTAGATGAAGTGATATGCAGTGTACAGACGTAGATGTGTCCAGGAGTCTACGATTCATGGTCTGAATGCAATGAACAAGTTTTCCTTCTCTGCCTTTTTTCTCGATCTTTTGTAGATGAAGTGGTATGTAGTGTACAGAGGTAGATGTGTCCAAGAGTCTACGATTCATGGTCTGAATGCAATGAACAAGTGATTTACTACGAAGGCAGCTCCCACGACTCGTTCAATAGCAGAGAGAAGGCAGAGTATCATTACAATCAGTATTTTCCTAAGCAGAAGAGAAAATCTGAATTAGTGGGTTCACCGGATGCGTTCACTGGATGTGCTAGCCAGAATTGGCTTATCAAGTTCGTTGGTTGGAAGGACTTGATAATTCTTCTTCAGTTTGTGATAATTGTGGTGTTGCTTTTATCTTGATGGTTCACTTCATATGCTAGCCAGAACTTTATTGTTTAGTAAGTAGGCATTTGTACTAAAGAACTACCTTTTGATCTCAAAAGAAGTTCGTGTGAACTATTTGATGTAATGGTTATGTGAGTTTGTTGTTAGACATTGAGACTTGAAATACTTGTTTGTGTATTGTGAAGGAAATATGCCATAGAGGCAATAATAAAGTTGTTATTTAATATTTCCATATATCATGATAAATGTTTATTATTCATGCTAGAATTGTATTAACCGGAAACTTAGTACATGCGTGAATACATACACAAACAGAGTGTCACTATTATGCCTCCACTTGACTAGCTCGTTAATCAAAGATGGTTAAGTTTCCTAACCATAGAGATGAGTTGTCATTTAATGAACGGGGTCACATCATTAAAGAATGATGTGACTTGACCCATCCGTTAGCTTAGCACTATGATCATTTAGTTTATTGCTATTGCTTTCTCCATAACTTATACATGTTCTTATGACTATGATATTATGCAACTCCCAAATACCGGAGGAACACTTAGTGTGATATCAAACGTCACAACATAACTGTGTGACTATAAAGATGCTCTACAGGTGTCTCCGATGGTGTTTGTTGAGTTGGCATAGATTGAGATTAGGATTTGTCACTCTGTGTATCGGAGAGGTATCTCTGGGCCCTCTCGGTAATGCACATCACTATAAGCCTTGCAAGCAATGTGACTAATGAGTTAGTTGCGGGATGATGCATTACGGAACAAGTAAAGAGACTTGCCGAGCTAAACGTGTGTAGATCACGGAGGTGCCATGCGTTCGGAACTTGATCGGTTGGATCGCGAAGACGTTCGACTACATCAACCGTGTTTCATAACGCTTCCGCTTTCGGTCTACGAGGGTACGTAGACATACTATCCCCCTCTCGTTGCTATGGATATCCTAGATAAATCTTGCGTGATCGTAGGAAAGTTTTTGAAATACTGCGTTCTCCAATAGTGGTATCAGAGCCAGGTATGTACGTAGATGTTATATGCACGAGTAGAACACAAAGGAGTTGTGGGCGTGGGTATATACATATTGCTTGCCGTCACTAGTTGATTCTTGGTTCAGCGGTATTGTTGAATAAAGCAGCTCAGACCGACATTACGCGTACGCTTACGCGAGACTAGTTCTACCGATGTGCTTCACACACAGGTGGCTAGTGGGTGATATTTCTCCAACTTTAGTTGAATTGGATTCAATGAACAGGGTTCTTTATGAAGATCAAAAAGCAAGCACTATACCGTGTTGTGGTTTTTGATGCATAGGTAAGAACGGTTCTTTCTAAGCCCATAGCAGCCACGTAAAACTTGCAACAACAAAGTAGAGGACATCTAACTTGTTTTTGCAGGGCATGTTGTGATGTGATATGGTCAAGACATGATTATATAAATTGTTGTATGAGATGATCATGTTTTGTAACACAGTTATCGGCAACTGGCAGGCGCCATTTGGTTGTCGCTTTATTGTATGAAATGCAATCGCCATGTAATTTCTTTACGTTATCACTAAGCGGTAGCGATAGTCGTAGAAGCAATAGTTGGCGAGACAACAATGATGCTACGATGGAGATCAAGGTGTCAAGGCGGTGACGATGGTGATCATGACGGTGCTTTGGAGATGGAGATCAAAGGCACAAGATGATGATGGCCATATCATATCACTTATATTGATTGTATGTGATGTTTATCCGTTATGTATCTTATTTTGCTTAGTACGGCGGTAGCATTGTAAGATGATCTCTCACTAAATTTCAAGGTATAAGTGTTCTCCCTGAGTATGCACCGCTACGAAAGTTCGTTGTGCCGAGACATCACGTGATGATCGGATGTGATAAGCTCTACGTTCACATACAACGGGTGCAAGCCAGTTTTGCACAAGCAAAATACTCGGGTTAAACTTGACGAGCCTAGCATATTCATATATGGCCTCGGAACACTGAGACCAAAAGGTTGAGCATGAATCATATATTAGAAATGATCAACATAGTGATGTTCACCATTGAAAACTACACCATCTCACGTGATGATCTGCCATGGTTTAGTTGATATGGATCACGTGATCACTTAGATGATTAGAGGGATGTCTATCTAAGTGGGATTTCTTAAGTAATATGATTAATTGAACTTTAATTTATCATGAATTTAGTACATGATAGTATTTTGCATGTCTATGTTGTTGTAGATATATGGCCCGTGCTGTTGCTCCGTTGAATTTTAATGCGTTCCTAGAGAAAGCTAAGTTGAAAGATGATGATAGCAATCGCACGGACTGGGTCCGTAACTTGAGGATTATCCTCATTGCTGCACAGAAGAATTACGTCCTGGAAGCACCGTTGGGTGACAAGCTTGCTGCAGATGCTGCTGACAACGTTAAGAACGTGTGCCAGAGCAAAGCTGATGACTACTCGATAGTTTAGTGTGCCATGCTTTACGACTTAGAACCGGGACATCAACGACGTTTTGAACGTCATGGAGCATATGAGATGTTCCACGAGTTGAAGTTAATATTTCAATAAAATGCCCGGATTGAGAGATATGAAGTCTCCAATAAGTTCTACAGCTACAAAATGGAGAAGAATAGTTCTATCAGTGAACACATACTCAGAATGTCTAGGTACGACAACCACTTGACTCAGCTGGGAGTTAATCTTCCCGATGATAGTGTCATTGACAGAGTTCTTCAATCACTACCACCAAGCTACAAGAGCTTCATGATAAACTATAATATGCAAAGGATGGATAAGAAATGAAGAAGGTAGAAATCAATCGGTATTATGAGTTTATGTGTTTTGATGTACCGAAGGTAGTCCGGCGTCCCGGATATGATCACGGACATGATGAGGAGTCTCGAAATGGTCCATGAAGATATATTGAAAGGTTATGTTTGGACACCGGAATGGTTTCGAATGAGTTCGGGCATTTACCGGAGTTCCGGGAGGTTACCGGAACCTCCCGGGCTTAATAGCCTACATGGGCTTTAGTGGAAGAGAGAGGAGAAGGCCAAGGGGAGGCCCCCCCAAGCCCAATTCGAATTGGGAGGGGGGTCGGCCCCCCTTTCCTTCCTCCCCTCTCTCCCTTCCTTCCCCCTCCTAGTAGGACTAGTAAATGGGGGAATCCTACTCGTAGTAGGAGTAGGATTCCCCCCTTGGGGGCGTACCCAAGGTGGCTAGCCGGCCCCCTCCTCCACCTCTTTATATACGGGGTAGGGGGGCACCCCATAGACACACAAATTGATTGTTTTAGCCGTGTGCGGTGCCCCCATCCACAGAATTCCACCTCTGTCATATCGTTGTAGTGCTTAGGCGAAGCCCTGCATTGGTAACTTCATCATCACTGTCATCACGCCGTCGTGCTGACAAAACTCTCCCTCGGCCTCAACTGGATCAAGAGTACGACAGACGTCACCGAGCTGAACGTGTGCAGATCATGGAGGTGCCGTGCGTTCGGTACTTGATCGGTTGGATCGCAAAGACGTTCGACTGCATCAACCGCGTTTCATAACGCTTCCCCTTTCGGTCTACGAGGGTATGTAGACATACTCTCCCACTCTCGTTGCCATGCATCTCCTAGATAGATCTTGCGTGATCGTAGGAAATTTTTTGAAATACTGCATTCACAACATATTGTATATATATTTTTGCGGCAGGGATTTGGGGGAAAGCGGTAAAAAGTTGTCTGGGAACAGATCTTTGCCGAGAGCAGCTCTCGGCAAAGTGGCACGCTGGTAATTGGCTATGGCAGGTTTGCCGAGAGCCACTCTCGGCAAAGTGCCATGCGCTGGCGGTTGGTTGTGGCATCTTTGCCGAGAGCCATTCTCGGCAAACAACTGACGGAACCAGCCGACGCGAAAGTCACTTTATTTTGCCGAGTTGTATTGTTTGGCTCTCATCATAGTCTTTGCCGAGTGCCTGTACCCTGGCTCTCGGCAAATTCCTGTCTGCCTGAGAGGTGTACGTCGGGTGGCTTCTGCCGAGTGTAGCACTCGGCAAAGGCTTTGCCGGTGTGGATAGGCCCTTTGCCGTGTCCGTGGCACTCGGCGTATATCGCGATTCCAGTAGTGCAATGTCCATCACGTGTATGTAGAGTCTGGACTACTTCATAACCTCTTTTCAACATTAGCACTACTAGATAAGTAGTAATTCCGAAAATCTTTGTAGCTTGCAGAAACCAGATTGCAAGTAATCCTGATGAACATCTTTGTAGCTTGCAAGAACCAGACTGTTGCTGGATCTTCATCACTTTGTAACCCTATGCTCTTACAAAAACAACATCCTAGTAAATGCTAGCCTCTCTTCATAGATATTTGGGCTTGCAATTCTGCTATATTTCAATGAACGAATGCTCCTGATTCTGCTGTATCTAAGTATCTACAATACTAGTTCTTTTGTAGAGCAAGTAGTTCTTTTATTGTTCATTTTTATCGATTTATACTCAAATGCTAAATGAGGCTTATCACACTATAGCCGGCGTTTCATAGCTTTTGAGCCGAGACGCCGCCAAGAGGCTTAATTAGTGTGTTATTTAAAGTTTTGGTTCTTAGAGCATCTCCAACAGCAGCGTTAAAAAACACGCGCGCGGTAAACTATCACTTTAGCGCGCGCAGGACATTTTTCGCGCGCTTCACCGGTTGCGGCAAACTAGCGCGCGCGGAAAACGATTGCCCACGCGCGAGAAAAGGCGGCAGCTCCGGCGCGTCTATAAATTGCGGCGCTCGTCACGCGACCTCCACGCTGCCAAGCGCGCTCACCCCGCTCCCTCTGCCGCTTGCTCTCTGCTTCCTCGCCCCGCCATGACGCGCCACCATGCCGCCGCGCCGCCGGGGATGGTCTAGCTACCGTGGCATCCGCGAGCACCTCGGCGGCACCTACTACGTCGAGATCCGGTCTGGCGATGTTCGGCTCGGCCTCGGCACGTTCGAGACAGTGCACGAGGCCGCCCGCACGTACGACACGGCGGCGTGGCGTCTCGAGAGGCTTCCGTCGCAGATAAACTTCCGCGACGTCTACATGCGCGAGCAGGTGCAGGCCGTCGCCCCTCTGCCTTGTCTTATCACGGTCCAGGACCATGAGGAGCATCGGCGGCGGCAACGCCGCCTCCTCATCGTCGAGCAGGACGAGCGAGCCATGGCGGAGTGGCGCCGACGCCACCCGGAGGACGTCGCCAACGAGCGCACCTACTGGGCGGAGAGGACGGCAAGGCGACGCGCGTAGCGGGCGGACAGGCGTCGGCGGAAGGCACTGGCCATATCGCAGTGTGATATCGTTGAAGCGGGTGGGGAGTCGATCTTTGAGGATAATGATCTTTGTTGGGAGGACATTTGGCTCGATACCTCGGACAACACCAGCAAGGATGATGATGACGAGGACAATCCGGAGTAGTTGCAGTTGCATCATAGTTTTTATCTAGTTACACCATAGTTTTTATTATGTACTTGCATTGTAGTTTGAATTATGTAGTTGCATTGTAGTTTTTATGTAGTTGCACCGTAGTTTTATCTATCTATGCTATGAACTATGTAAAATATATATGTATCGTTTTATCGATGCTATGATGAACTATGTACCGTTTATGTTATATCTATGCAACCTAGTCCAAAGTGTTCGTGTGAGCGCGTGCTGCATTTTAGCGCGCTTGCTGGAGCTACGTGCGCACTCTAAATTTTAGCGCGGCTGCTGGAGTCAGCGCTGCCCGTCGCACCAAACCATGCGATGGACGCACTGCAAAGTAGTTTTTAGTGCGTCGCGCGTTGGGCGGCTGTTGAAGATGCTCTTATTGTACACACGTGAAACCAAATCAGACTAGCCACAGTGGAGAGTAATATACACTAGTAATATACGCATATTCCTAGACTATGTTACTACCTTCATAGTGGGTAGTAACTTAAATGTGATAACATGCAAAGATTCATTTATTAGATTATAGACTCATATTGCGTTGGGACATGTGATGTTACAATAACTAGCTAAGTTATTACAACTACCTCTTTCTTTATTAACTTATTGCCACATAAGTAAATTTATTGAATTAGAGTCGATGTTACTGCTAAAGTTACTCTAACTGTGGCTAGTCCATGGCCACGGGTAGCTTTGCTATCTTCGCCTCCTCTCCATTCGTTGCACTGCTCGAGGATTAGACTTCTTGCTGCTTTCTCCGAGGTGGGCGAGGAGATTGAAGGACTGGATTAATTGATTCATCCCACCCGGAGCGGATCAAGGACGGCAGTTTGAGGACCCCAACTAGTCATCGCAGTGATCGTCCGTCAATGGGGGACTTCGTGGGGCACGCACTGCCGGGCTCGCTGCTGCTGGCGGTGGGCCTGTGGCGGGTGTGGGCGTCCATCGCACGCTTCGCCGCCGACCCGCCGGCGTTCCGCATCCGTGCCTGGAGCCCCTTCTCAGCGGGGCCGCGGCTCCTGGAGCTGTACGTGGTGACCGGGGGCGCCTTCCTGGACATGTGCATGGAGCTCTTCTACTCCAACCCGCTCCGCGTCCTCACCGGCCGCGGGGTCGACCCGGCGCACCTCAACGGCCTCGAGCACGCCGGCATGCTGCTCATGTTCTTCCTCTTCGGCGCGCTCGCCCTCCTCTCCCACACGACGAGGTCAGTTAGTCATCTTGGCACACTATTCGAGGTAGCATAAGGCATAAGCTCTCAGCAATGGAAATGAGTGCAGGTACCTGCCGCTGTCGGACACCGCACTGGGCCTGGTGTTTGCAACCGCTTTCACGTCGGAGTTCCTGCTCTTCTACTTCCACTCCACCACCCACGTTGGCTTGGAGGCCTACTACCACCGCCTCCTCCTCCTCCTCATCGGCCTCTGTATCGCAGCCATTGTCCTCGGTGCGCTCCTGCCAACCAGCTTCGCTGCCGACCTAGGCACCGGCGCCCTCATCGCGGTCCAGGGTATGTGGTTCTTCCAGACTGGGTTCACTCTCTACGGTCCTACGCTCCCCGCTGGTTGTGCCCGCAGCTTCGCCGCCCCTGGCGCCGACGCCCACGTCGAGTGCCCCGACGGCGCCGTGCTGGAGCGTGCCGAGCAGCTGGCAAACTTGCAGCTATTCGGACTCGTGTTCCTTGTGTTTGTGTATGTGCTCGGGTGCTACAGCGTCGCCACGGCGAGGTTTGGGCACCCGGACCTGACAACGACGACGAACGACAAGCACGTCGGGGATATTGAATGCCGCCGCTGAGGAGCGCAAGATTTAGTGGGCAACGCTGCTGAAGTTCTAACTTTTGGATTTGGTGCACGAAACAAAGAGCAAGTATAATAAGATGATATAAGCATGCCATAAGGATTTATAATTTTTTTTTGAGTTAAAAGAGAGAGATGAGTATAGAGAAAAGAAATGGGTCGTTGATTTACAGCCGGCTATAGAACAGACTCCAAAAAAATTTATGAGAATAAAATGTACGCCATATCTTAATAGAGTAGTATTTCCTTATAACTAGCTAATACTATACACGCTGATATTAAATCGGCTTTGTTTATACTTCCTCCGTTTTTAAATATAAGTCTTTTTAGATATTTTAAATAGACTAATAACATACGGATGTATGTAAATATATTTTAAAATGTAGATTCACTCATTTTGCTTTGTATGTGATCATTTATTGAAATCTTTAGAAAAAACTTATACTATACATGCTCGACGTACATGCCAGAAATGAATGGGCGGGCTGTTCAAGAACTACAGGCTGGATCGCAGCATCTGGACAAGTGTATATATTTAATTACTTGACTGGCGACTAAGTAAATTATTTTGGACTCGACTCATTCCACCATTGAACTGGAGAATATTGTGGTTATATTTCCTTTTGATTCTCCTGTCCGGAAGTTCTGTCGCTTGGGTTTGTTCATCTTGCATGTCCAGATCTTAGTTGAGTATATGATCGCAATACCCTCCTGCCGCATGCACCGCTTGCAGGCAACCAAGCTAAGAGCTAAAAACTAGTGACAAAAATCAAGGCCAAACCAGCAGCACAGAGGATTTATCTTACAAGAGGGATAACCACAACACAGTCATCAGCACACGCAGGCGCAAACCCCAAGGTAAAGGCTGAAGTTCTTCCTTTTGGATTTGGTGTACGAAACAAAGTGCAAGTATAATATGGTGATCTAAGTGGGCCATAACGATTTAAATATTTTTTTTGTTGAGTTGAAAGAGAGAGACGAGCATAGAGAAGAGAGGTGGGTTGTAGATTTACAGCCGGCTGTAGAACAGGCTCCAAAAATTGAGAGTAAAATGTACACCATGTCTTAACAGACTAGTACTTCCTTATAGCTAGCTACGATACATGTTATTACATCGGCTTTATTTATATATGACATGACTAGTCGTACCTACTTATTTGGCGACCAGATCGTAATGGTTAGCTGACGTACTGTGGCTAGTTGTCAGCCAACCCAAGTATCCGGGACAAACACATTAATTCATTTTTGGTCTGAGTAAGGTATCATCTCTTCATGAAATGCTCCTTAGCCAGAATGTTGTGAAATATTATAAAATGTGCTTTCAATTTGATTGATATTCCTTATAATGCTGATGCTTTGCTCAACACTTGGATAGATTTGGAGTTGATGATAAACATCTGATCTTTACTAGAGTAGTTGTGGTCTTCTGGAACATTTGGAAAATTAGAAAAAAAATACTGTTTTAACAATGCTAAAACTACTAACCCTTGTGTCCCTGTTAATATGATTGCTAGATGGCTAAGTGATTGTAGTGTTTTCCAGAAAAAGCAGGAAAAATGAAGAAAGTTGAAATGTACGTAGAAGTGCTAGAACAAAGTGATGTGTTTTGTGTAGTGCAAGGTTGGCTTTTTGGTGTGCTCAGAACTCAGCGATGGAGCTTTATTGCAAGGTCTTATGGAGAAGAAAAAGTTGCTCATAGCCTTTCTGTTATTCTATAGTTATCATTGAACTGTTTATAACCATAATAGCTAAAACCTTTGGTCTTATAAGCAATGTCTCAAAGATTGCTTCTCTTTGCCTGCTGAAGATGATATGAAATTCCAGGTGGATTTCATTAGTGAATCATGGTTAAGTTTGCCATAGTTTAGGGTGTTGTAGGCTATGAATTTTTCTCATTTTTTTTGACTGGAAATTTTTCTCATTTTTGTTGAATAGTTTGTAAAACTTGATGGTTTCTGTTAAATGAAATCGGAGGGACCCCCCTCATTAGAAGAAAAGGTGGAGCTCCATTGAAAAACTTGTATGGAGCTATTAACTTAATCACTAGAAGGGTTGGGCGTGCTTTGCCGCGCTGTCGTTGTTGTTGGATTTCTTAACAAAATAACTCACTATGTACAAATTATAAGGTGTATTACTAATTTTAAAATTTAGACATCTCAACGTTTGATCATATTTGTAGGTAAGCATATCAAAATTCATAATATCAAATCGGTATTATTAGATTCATCATAAAATGAATTTCCAGTTTTTTTATATCGTGGATGTCAATTTTTTGGCTCTGAACTTGGTTAAAGTTAAAGAAATTTGACTTCTCAAAAACGAATACCCCTTATATTTTCAAACTAATGAAATATTTAGTTTGGCCTATGGGGGAGATGATGAGTTATTTTATTTTTATTTATAATGCGGTGATTTTTTGGGCCTTTCACGGTGTGTTTATGTGTTATCCGCTAATCAATTCATACTTATTTGGCAAAAAAAAATCACGTCAGTAGCTGCATGTACTATATTGGTGCTAGAGTATCACATGGCGGCGTTTCTTTTTCTAGATGCTGGGAAGGATTGATAAGTTTTTATTGCCCGGTTGCTGCTGGTTGATTTTTCGTTGGCCCGATCAAACTCGTGAACCAAATTCAAAATTTCATACCTCAAGGGAATGGAAGAGGAGCTCTTTGAAAAATTGTTGACCGGATTAAAATCGGATGACCTAAATTCAAATTGAAGACCTGAATTAATTGTAACATTTTAAAAATTAAAAAACATAGTGTATATTATAAAAATATTGAGTGAGAGAACTTTACAAATTGTTGACTCGGTCAAAATTAGATAGATGATCCCGCTCTAATTGGAGAGCTCAACTAAATAGATATATATGTATCCCTTCCCTTCTGCTCCACTCCGGAGAACAAACCAAAAGCAGGCTGTACGTTCTCTCCATCCAAGAGCAAGCTCGTCTATTTTGAGCTCCAAAACGCCGGCCGGCCGGCCATGTAAAATCACATAATGGAGGTCACCGTGCACTCGTCCATGCCCGTGAAACCTGACTATGGTGACCGCGGCGGCCCCTCCACCGACGTCGTCCCTCTCAGCGTATTTGACAAGGTGAGCTACGACGAGTACGTCACCGGCCTGTGCGCCTTCCACCCACCCGCGCCGGCCAACGACGTCCTCGTGGCGGGGCTTGCCAAGGCGCTGGCCGAGTACCGCGAGTGGGCCGGGCGGCTCGGCGTGGACGCCGATGGCAACCGCGCCATCGTGCTCAACGACGCCGGCGCGTGGTTTGTCGAGGCGACGGCCGACGCCGAGCTCGCCAGCAGCCTCATGCAGCTGACCACGGGGGACAAGCTGCTTAGCATGTTCCCGCGCTGCTACGGCGCCGACGAGCTGCTGCTGGCCCAGGTCACGCAGTTCCAGTGCGGCTCCATCATTATTGGCGTCAGCATGCATCACAAGGTGGCCGATGGGCACGCCATCTGGACTTTCCTGTTCGCGTGGGGGCAGGCCACCCGCGGCGTCGCCATCAGCCCCGTCCCGGTGCACGACCGGACGTCACAATTCGCGCCACGGAACCCGCTGCGGATCGAGTTCGACCACCGCGGCAACGAGTTCAAGTCTCACGGCGACAAGTCGGGAGCCCACGCCGGCGATGAGGCGGTGCTGATACACAGGGTGCACTTCAGCCGGGAGTGGATCATGGCGCTCAAGTCGAGGGCGTCGGAGGGCGCCGCCAGACCGTGCACCACGCTGCAGTGCCTGGCGGCGCATCTCTGGCGGTGCATCACCAAGGCGCGCGGGCTGGACGCGGGCGCGACCACCAGGATGCGCATCGCCGTTAACGGGCGGACGCGGATGAGCGGCCCGCGGGTGCCCGCGGGGTACACCGGCAACGTGGTGCTCTGGGCGTGGCCGACGACCACCGCGCAGGAGCTGGTGGACCGGCCGCTCCGGGACGCCGTGGAGCTCATTTCCCGGGAGGTGGCCCGCATCGACGACGCCTACTTCAAGTCGTTCATCGACTTCGCAAGCTCCGGGGAGGTGGAGAAGGAGCAGCTGGTGCCGACGGCGGACTCGCTGGAGGTGACGCTGAGCCCGAACGTGGAGGTGGACAGCCTGCTGGGGATCCCGTTCTACGAGATGGACTTGGGCGGCAGCCGGCCCTTCTTCTTCTTGCCCGGGTACAGCAACGTGCCGGTGGATGGATTCATGTATATCGTGCAGTCCTTCGAGGGTGATGGGAGCGTGGACGCCTACGTGCCCCTCTTCGGCCGCACCATGGAGGCCTTCAAGAAGTGCTGCTACTCCTCCATGCCGCCCATGGCCGACGAAGAAGGTGCTTATTAGGTGCATGCATAGGCGCCGGTTGTGTTACGTTGTACTTTGTCAATCCCGGCGGATCTCAACAATTGTTGTTGTACTCTATCTATTGCGCGAGCAATTGGTAGATGCAAATTCAGAATATATGTTGGAGAAGCTTCTTTATTGAATTGTACTCCCTCCGTTCCGAATTACTCGTCGTGGATGTATCTACTTCTAGATACATCTATTTCTGCGACGAGTAATTCGGAACGGAGGGAGTATCTTCTTAATCTTTACATGTGGCGAACACGGGTGCATCAGACAGCGTGAGCTTTTGCTCGGACAATCACAGGCAATGCTATACTTACGTAAATAATGTTACGTGTTTTACATAAGTGCAACGTGGGTAATTAGTATTAGAGAAGGAGGAGGAAGGGGGCCCCACCCACCTAAAAATCACGGGAACAAAGAATGAACTTCGCAGTGTAAAAAAGGAGATGGAGGAGGTCTCGAGGCGAGAACTGTCCAGTGAAAATGTAGCGAGGCAGGAGGAACTAGCAATGGAGATAGAAAAATTACTAGAGATGGAAGAAATGTATTGGGCTCAACGAAGCAGGCTGAATTGGCTGCAGTTTGGAGACGGTAACACGGCGTACTTCCAGAACTTTGCCTCAGCAAGACCTCTGAGAAACCGTATTAAAAAACTAAGGAATGCCCAGGGTGTTTGGCAAGAAGGTACGGCATATTTGAATCCTCTAATTTCAGATTATTTTGCTGGTCTATTCTCTACAGAGATTGAGGAACCGGACCCGGTTTTCATAAATCATGTCGTGCCTTGTGTTACGGAAAACATGAACAATGAGCTTCTGAAACCATACTCTGCGGAGGAGGTGAAAAAGGCTTTATTCTCTATAGGTGACACAAAAGCACCAGGTACGCATGGATTGCATGCCGTGTTCTTTAAAAAATGTTGGCACGTTTTTGGAGATTTACTTACAAGTGAAGTGTTGAGCGCAATAAATAATAAAGTTATTCCTGATGGTTGGAATGATACTGTGATAGTTCTAATACCTAAAGTGGATTCCCCAGAAAATATATCACAGTACAGGTCTATCAGTTTATGCAATGTCTTGTATAAAATCATCTTTAAAATGATAGTTTTCGTTTAAAGGCTATTTTGGATGAAGTAATATCTCCTGTCCATAGTGCTTTTGTACCTGGGAGATCAATCTCTGACAACATTCGCATTGCCTATGAAAGTATGCATACTATTAAAAGCAAGAAGAAGGGCAAGATAGGATATTGTGCAGTAAAGCTTGATATGCACAAGGCATATGACCGCGTTGAATGGATCTTTTTGGAAAGAATGTTGAGTAGGCTCGGCTTTCATGGTGATTTTATTGACTTGTTGATGGCATGTGTCAGTTCAGTTAAATACAGAGTTAGATTTAATGATCAAGAGACAGATATGTTTGTGCCAAGCAGGGGCCTCCGTCAAGGGGACCCGTTATCACCTTATTTGTTTCTCTTATGTGCAGAAGGGCTTTCAAGTGCTCTAGCTCAACAAGAGGAGGTTCGTGGCATAGAGGGTGTTCGGGTGTGCAGAAATGCACCATCAGTATCTCATTTACTATTCGCTGATGATTCCCTTATACATATGAAGGCATATATGATTAATGCAACCTCGTTGAGATCGGTGCTTGATGCTTCGTGTGCTAATTCAGGCCAGCTTATTAGTGAAGCCAAATGCAGTATTTTTTTCAGTCCAAATGTTGATGTGGAAATAAAAGCCCATATGTGTACTGAACTCAATATCCACATTGAAGCAATTTCTGAAAAGTACCTGGGCCTACCCTCTATGGTGGGGCTGGATAAAAGTGATAGTTTTGTTTATTTGCTTGGAAGGATCATCGAAAGATTGAAGGGATGGAAGGAGAAGCTACTTTCCACAGGGGCGAAAGAAATTCTCTTGAAGGCAGTAATTCAGTCCATTCCAGTGTTTGCCATGGTTGTTTTTAATATCCCCAAAACATTATGCAAAGAGATGAATGATGCTATGTCTGCCTTTTGGTGGGGAGATTCCAAGGATCAAAAGAAGATGCACTGGTTTTCTTGGTGGAGAATATGTGTTCCAAAAAAGTTGGGCGGCATGGGATTTCGAGATCTATTTTCGTTTAACATGGCTATGCTCTCAAAACAGACATGGAGATTGCTAAATAATCCTGACTCACTTTGTGCTCAAGTTTTGAGAGTGAAATATTATCCTGATGGGAAATTACTTAATGCAGGTCCAAGAAAAGGCTCTTCTTAGACCTGGCAGAGGACTATAAACTTTTAAGCGTGGACACATTTGGAGAGTTGGCTCAGGAGAAAAAAATTAACATTTGGGAGGACCATTGGATCCCAAATAGTCATTCCAGGAAAGTTTTTACCAGGAGGGGAAACTGTATTTTGCGTACTGTTGATGAGTTGATTGATCAACATAATGGTAGCTGGGACGAACAACTTATCAAAGATATTTTCTTACCCATTGATGCGAACAATATTCTTGCAATCCCGTTGAGTCCACATCTACAGGAAGATTTTGTGGCATGGTATAAGACAAAAAACATTTTGTTCTCTGTCCGTTCTGCCTATCACATTGAATGGGATCATCAGTTCGGCGCACAAACAAGAAGAGAAGATGGGCAAGGCTCTACTGAACCGAACCCGGTGTGGGACATTTTATGGAAGCTAAAAATTCCAAGTAAGATTAAGGTGTTTCTATGTAAGGCTCTGCATGGTACATTTACAGGCATGGCGATCCTTGCTTCGCGACACATACCCGTCTCACCACAATGCCCTATTTGTCGGTCGGGTCTGGAGAATATCCGACACTTGTTATTTACATGCACTCGTGCACGGAAGGTTTGGTCTGCGCTCGGGCTCCTGGATATCATTGATGATGCATGGATTGCAGACATGTCAGGATCAGTAGTACTTGAGCATATTATTTGCAACCCAAACAGGAAGTCGCATGTCCTGGGTATGTTAGGATTACAGGAGTCAGTAGCCGCTGCATGTTGGTATGTATGGTGGCAAAGAAGGGAAGCAAAGGGCGAAACTGTAGCGGATTCCCCCTGGACGGCCTTTGCGATTCAGGCTCTAACATCAATTTTTGGAGCTGTTTCCCATTCCAGTAAACCACATGAAATAACGTGGGAAAAGCCAAGCCGAGGGTGTTATAAATTAAATACAGATGCTGCTTTCCGTCAAGATGGTTCAGGTGCAGTTGGGGTCGTCATACGTAATAGTGCAGGTGAGGCTGTGGCAGGAGCTGCAAGTCCTTTTCATACGGCCTTTGATATTGCCTCGGCGGAGGCCCTTGCACTGCTAAAAGGACTATAATTAGTTGAGAAGTTGGGCTGCACCCATATCACATGTTAGTCCGATTCATTGGAGCTCATTCAGGCATGCAATGGGGAGCTGGAGATCTATGGCCCTTATTCTGCGACTTTAGCTGACTGCTTTGCGAGAGCCAAGATGATTGATGGAGTTTCTTTCTCCCACTGCCCTAGGGAAGCCAATCGAGTTGCTCACCATCTGGCGCGCTCTTATGATACTCAGTCTGCTTTTGATTGGGATGGAGATCCACCCAATTTCATTCTTCCTTATGTAATAAATGATGTAACTCTTTTGCCCGTGAAATAAAACACCGATAGGCTTTCAAAAAAAAAGAAGTCTTTGTAGGCCTTACGTAGATGTAGGATTATCGGAAAATTACCGGTGCAAACAGGAGGAGTCCGGTCACCACGGCAAAGAGGGCAGCCTATCCACATCAAATTTGGAAACTGCCTAGAGCCTTCGGTTGCTACACCCCTTGCCGTCCACACAATCAAGAGTAAAGCCACCACGGAACCTGTCAGAAAGCAAACCGGGAAGCTCGACATTCGGGTTCGCCGCACCGGCATCCCCTAGACACCGTCAATCATCCACTTCACTGCCACACAACCACAGCAAGAGGAGCGAGAGGCACCTCCTTCCACTCCTTGCCCAACTTTAGCCACTGGGTCTGGGTCGGCGCTTCCACGAAAAAAGTGCCTACACTTGAGTCTCTATCAGTCCCGGTGGACCCGGATGATACAACCTAGTGACCACCGACGGCCATCACGAAGCATGCTCGAATGCCATCATGTCCGTGGTCAAAGGCGTTGATCCAGTTGACGAACGGGCCACACGCAAAGAAAGCACAACGCGAAGGTGAGCACCAACACAGACAAGCCGGCCCCCGTACTTGCGCCATGCCGGACGTCGTCCATGCTGCCCGCCTCAGCCAGCGGGCCTCCACTCTGATATAATTCCATATTAAAGTTATAAATCCACACGGATTAATAAAATAGCCGGCCTCAATACGTGGATATTCAAGAGCCTCCCCTCGTCGTGAAGTGGATTATTGGATGGCCCTTTTGTCGGGCCCTGTTATGTTCTTCTGAAAGCATGATTCTGGACCATGGCAACAACTGGTCTGGTCAGCAGAAGTCTACATGTGTTGAAATCAAAAGGTGTAAGAAGCTTTGTATGTGGTGGCTCGACGTGCCGTGTTAGCTTGGCTGCATGCGCTGTAGCTCTGTCCGCAGCGCCGGCAGGCCATGGCCCTTCGAAGATGCTGAAGCTGGCATCTTAGACTTGGACATGCATGTGATGTTGACGTATTGATCTTCCTCTCAATGGCTTCGGTGGCCGGCCAAAAATTGCCAAACAATTCCAACTCACCTTCTACCTACAAGCTGTCGCCGGTGTCACGCTCTCTGTGATGGTCACTCGGTGGTAATAAAAAAACAGTGCAAGCATGTATACATGTTATTATTGTCAGAGGCTTACGGTCGATCCTACAAGAACAAACAATCACAACACGATGGCAATATTTGTTAACGAGGTTCAACAATCCTGCCTACTCTTCGAAGCATGCTTAACGGGTGCTTCTCCACATATATACTAATCAACATAGTACAACTAGCCGGCGACAAGCCCGGGGAGGCTAACCATTGTTTTAAATACCTACAACTGTACATGAATCTTATAAACCCCTATAGCGAGCTATAGCCGGCTATTTAAAACTTTAAAGCTAATAAACACATCAAATCTACACGACATGCCGGTCCGGCCGCCGCTGCCGCCTTTTTGATGCCAATAAATCAAACGGCAACGCAAGCATATTCCCTAGATCCCATGTTGATCAAATTACCCTCGTGAGTGTTACGTAGCCAGGTGTGACCATATTTGAGTTTATTATAATGAAGCGGCCAATACATATATCATCCTACTCTGTGATCACCGTGGAGTAGTTAGTAATGAAGATCACCGTGCAATCATCGAAGTCCGTGAAGCCCGACTACGGCAAAGATGGTAGCGCCGGCGGCAACGTGATCCCACTGAGTGTGTTCGACAGGGTGAACTACGACGAGTACATCTTCTACGTGTACGCCTTCCACCCGCCCGCGCCACCCAGCGTCGCCCTCGAGGCGGCGCTCGCCAGGGCGCTGGCTGCGTACCCCGAATGGGCAGGCCGCCTCGGCGCCGGCCCCGCGATCGTGCTCTGTGACGCCGGCGCACGGTTTATCGACGCTAACGCCGACTCCGAGCTGGGCAGCGGCGCCGTCGCGCTTCTGGCCTCTGGAAGCAAGGTGCTGAGCCTATACCCTAGTTGTGACGGCGCCGAGGAGCTGCTGCTGGTTCAGGCCACGCGGTTTCGCTGCGGCTCCCTGGTCCTCGGCTTCACCATGCACCACAAGGTGGCCGATGGGCCTGCCATGTGGAATTTCATGGTCGCGTGGGGTCAGACCACTCGCGGCGTCGCCATCGACCCTGTCCCGGTCCATGACCGTATGTCGCTCTTCGCGCGACGGGCCCTGCCGCAGATCAGATTCGAGCACCGTGGCGTGGAGCTCAAGCCTCGTGACGAGAAGCCGGGAACCCGTGGCGACGGCATTGTCCACGCCGGCGACGAGGTGGTCGTACACAAGGTGCACTTTAGCCGGGAGTGGATCATGGAGCTAAAGTCGCTGGTATCGGAGGGCGGCCCCCGGTCGTACACCACGCTGCAGTGCCTGGCGGGGCACTTCTGGCGGTGCATCACCATGGCGCGCGGGCTTGACGGGCGGCAGGCCACCAGGATCCGAATCGCCGTGAACGGGCGAACGCGGATGCGCCGCCCACGGGTGCCGGAGGGATACACTGGCAGTGTGGTGCTCTGGGCGTGGCCGACGACAACGGTGCGGCAGCTGCTAGACCGGCCTTTGCGGTACGCCGTGGAGCTCATATCACGGGAGGTGGCCCGGATGGACGACGCTTATTTCAGGTCGTTCATCGACTTCGCGAGCTCCGGGGCGGTGGAGGAGGAGAAGCTGGTGCCGACGGCGGACGCGGCGGAGGTCCGGCTGGGCACCAATGTTGACCTGGACAGCCTGCTAGCGATCCCGTTCCCCGGGCTGGACTTTGGCTGTGGAGCACCCTTCTTCTTCAGGCCCTGCTACAGTCCTGCGCCGGTGGACGGCGCCATCTACGTCGTCAAGTCCTTGGTGGGCGACGGGAGCGTGGACGCATACGTGCCATTGTTCAGCCGCACCATGGACAACTTCAAGAAGTGCTGCTACTCCCTGCCGGTGCCGCTGGTGGTGGCCCCACGGCTTTAGGTGCATGCGTGTCTCTACCGTATCATAGGGCAATAGCGGTATTAATTTGCATGGTAACGTTGTTAATCCGTTGCTAGACTTGACATGGGAACCAGGGCATTCTGATACTTATTCTTGCATATGGTATAATTTGTTCAGAAACATGTGTGCCCATGTGTTGCCACATAATACCAAACAATATATACATACATGTGACTATTATTCTAATTCGAAAATATGTGTCGAGCATGTACATGATTTCCATTTGTATAAGGACAAATGCAGATTTAGATTTGTTGGTAGGCATCATGCATGTCTCCATGCAATTATAAATGCCACCCAATTTTATTGTTATTATCTGCTGGCCCTCTAGGCAAGCTGCCTATGGAACACATTATTTTTCATGTTAGATTGAATATCACTACTTTCACATTGTGCATTGGATCTTATCACCCTCACGAGCTTCACATTTGTTCTACATATCCAAAGAGAATGAAATATTAAAGGTGATTACATCTGCTCTTTTTGTCATACAAAACATAACCAAATTCATGTTTTTGCTCATACAACATGAAACTATTTCAAATACATAGAAAGGAGAAATTATGGTTGATTGAATTGCTATTGGGAGAGAAGAGATTTGTTGCACAACCATGTAAAATAGCACTACGTTTGGCTGAATCTGCATAACAAAATACTATTGTAGGCTCAAACCACAAAGATAATGATTCTGAATAGGACTAAAATAAGAGTATATCTGCCGTTTGTGTATTTGACTGACTAGCCAATATTTTTTTAACTAATGATATTATTATGCACCCATCTTCTGAAAATAGTACTATCAATTTGCAGATTGATATTAATGGACCAATATTCAATCAAACTTGAAAAACAAAATCATGATAGAAAAATAGAAATAAAAGTAATCCAAGTTATCAAGAGATTATCAATGAAAAAATCTCTGCAATTTGAGTATTCCCTAAATAAAGTGATTTGTAGCCTTCATCTGAAGATATATACTACATTTACCAGAAACTTATGAAGATAGTAAGCAACTCGGAACTCATCGGCGGGCCGCCCCAAGCACTCGGCCGGGGTGATGGCTACACCACCGCGGCGGAGACGGCGCAAGGAGACTCTGGTTCGAACAACCCTAGATCGGCGAGGGAGAAACTAGAGGAAGCTTTGGGCAAGCTGGATATATCCGAAGAAGAGGCAACTCCTCTCGTGATAGATGACCGGCAGGACGGTGCTCCGGCGAACTGGTTGCTGGCAGGGAAGGTTCTCTACCGAAATCTGTACCATATTCATACCATTGGCAATGCTTTGCGGCCGGCTTGGGGAAACCCTGGAGGACTGCAATTCCGATCAACGGGGGCGAACACTTATGTTGCTGAATTTGAGGCCCAGCGGGATCGGGATAGGGTTTGGGCGGGATCGCCCTGGCGCATCAACAAGAACGCGGTCATCCTGGCTGAGTTCGAAGATTGCATGCGCCCTGATGAGGTTAGTTTTGATCGTTTACAAGTTTGGGCTAGGGTTTTGAACCTACCCTACAACCTGAGGGATGATGCATGGAGCCTCCCAATAGCACGGATGATTTATAAGGAGGTGCAGATTGCAAAGTTAGACCACAATGGAGGCTATCTCCGAGCAAGGTTTTCAGTGGATGTTAATAAACCGCTCAGGAGGTGGGTGCTCATAGATTCGGCAAGGAGGAAGAAGGTGGATTCCTATGACATACAATATGAGCAGATTCCATACTTCTGTTTCTCTTGTGGAAGGCTGGGCTACTCGGATCTTTACTGCTCTAACCCTGGCTCATGAGATGACAAGGGAGAGCTGCCGTTTGGGCCGTCATTGCGAGCTCCTGATGAGACCAGATTTCCAGCCAGCAGCGACAACTCCTCTAGGGGACAGAAGTCTGATCATGAAAGCAAGCAAGAGACAAGGAACTCCAGAACAAAATCGAAGCAAGATGGGGGTGAAGAGGTGGTTTCGCCCCTTAAGAACAAAGAGAACACTCGCTACAAGAGGAAGGAGGGACCTACAGCTGTCTACAAACCAAAGCAGTTGCTTCTAACGGCGGCACCAAACCCTGAAGATTCTGATCCGAGCACGAGCACTGCAAGGGGAGAAGATGATTAGTATCTGGTTCGTGAAACAAAGAAGAAGAGGCCTACGCCTGAAAATTCGGCAGAGACCGTTGATCGGTCCTGCCCATCCCAATGAGTTGCCTCTCATGGAACTGCTGGGGGCTTGGGAACCCCGAGGCGGTTCGAGAGCTTCGCAATATCGTGAAGCTAGAAGGACCCACTCTTCTCTTCGTCATGGAAACAAAAATCAAAGGGAAAAGAGTTGAGGACTTGCAGAGACATCTAGGCTTCGGCGGATGCTTTGCAGTGGATAGTGTTGGTCTAAGTGGTGGTATTGGTTTGTTTTGGTCGCATGATGTTCTTGTGGATCTCAAAAATTATAGTGCTAGTCACATTGATGTTTCTGTTAAATTCAAAGAACAAAACTCCTTTCAGTGGAGGTTTACTGGTTTCTACGGGGCGCCCCGAGCTGAAGATAGGCATCATAGTTGGTGTTTCCTACGTACGCTGTATAACATACCGCATGAGGCATGGATATGTTTGGGTGATTTTAATGAAACTCTATACGCTAATGAACATTTTAGTCGGGCTACTAGGCCAGAGAGACAGATGAGAGCTTTCAGAGAAGTTATTGATGAAGTGGCTCTCCAAGATTTGGGGTGGTCAGGCACTGCGTACACCTGGGACAATCGTCAGGCGGGTGACGCGAATGTTAAGGCAAGACTAGACAGGGTCTTTGCCAATGAGGAATTCCGGCAACATTTTCAATATATCAGAATCAGGCATGTTCCTTCTGTCGAATCTGATCATTGCTTTGTTGTAGCGGAGATAAGGGACAAGATTAAGAATATGTCAAGTGCAAAGAAACAGTTTAGATATGAAAATGTTTGGTCATCACATGTAGACTATGATTGCATTGTCACCAAGGCGTGGCAGGAGGCAAATAGAGGACCGGGCCTTCAAGGTATTGCGGATTCACTGCATCATCTGAAGGAAACGCTGGAACCTTGGGGGACCCGCGAGTTTGGCTGCTTGACCCAACGTGTCAGACAGCTCCAGAAGAGACTTGACAACTTACGATGCCGATCGGTGGGCCGAGGGCCTACTGAGGAGGAGAAAACAGTGGTGAGACAGCTGCGCGAGGCCCTGCATCAGGAAGAGGTCTGGTTAAGGCAGCGATCCCGTGTTCCCTGGCTGAGAGAAGGTGACCGTAATACATCGTATTTTCAAGCTCAGGCGGCACAACGGAAACGTATCAACAGAATTCAGGGTTTATGTAGATCGGACGGCTCGGTCTGTGTAAATGAAGAGGAAGAGAAGATCGACGTTCAGTCGTTCTATCATAACTTGTATGAGTCTCAAGGTTTTAGGGACTCTACAGAACTGCTCGACCATGTCCCAGCCAAGGTCACGGAGGACATGAATTTGGAGTTAACGAAACCCTATACAGCGGGGGAAGTCAGGACAGCTTTGTTTCAAATGGCTCCCTCCAAAGCACCGGGGGTAGACGGTTTTACTGCAGGGTTCTATCAGCGTCACTGGAGCTTGCTTGGTGAGGCTGTGACCGAGGCAGTGTTGGATTTTTTAAACGGAGGGGAACTACCTATGGGTTTGAATGACACGTCGATCACTTTGATCCCCAAGGTACGGCATCCCCAGTCTATATCACAGTACAGGCCTATCTCTCTTTGTTCGGTTCTATATAAGATTGCTTCAAAATGTGTGACAAACCGATTGAGGGTTTTTATGGAGGAGATTATCAGCGAAGAGCAGAACGCGTTTGTCCCTGGACGGCTTATAACGGACAATGTATTGGTGGCATACCAAAGTGTGCACACTATGCGAAGGCGGAAGAAGGAAAAAACTATGCTTGTGCTATCAAACTCGATATGATGAAAGCCTATGACCGTGTCGAGTGGCATTTTCTTGAGGCAATTCTCACTAAGCTGGGCTTCCACGTTGATTTCGTCAGGCTCATCATGAAGTGTGTGTCCTCGGTGTGCTTTTCAGTCCGAGTTAATGGTGAGCTATTGCCATTCTTTTCACCCTCGCGTGGGCTAAGACAGGGTGACCGAGCCTCGCCCTTTCTTTTCCTACTGTGCGTGGAGGGTTTTTCCTCTCTGTTGAAGTATTACAATCATGGATATATTGATAGAGGTATTAGAGTAAGCTACAGATCGCCTTGGGTAACACACTTGCTTTTCGCAAATGACAGTTTGATCTTTATTAGCGGAAATACCCAAAGTGCAGAAAGACTGAATGATATCCTCAGGGTTTATGGTGATGCTTCGGGTCAGTGTGTCAATCGAGCCAAGAGTGCAATTTACTTCAGCTCCAACACACCGGCCCAGCTCAAGCAATAGCTTAAAAGCGGTCCTCAACATTGATGTGGAGGCTTTTAGCGAGCGGTACCTGGGGCTACCCACTGCGATCGGCCGCATCACAAGCGGAACTTTCGATCACATCGGGGAAAGAGCTCGCGGGAAGATGCAGGGATGGTCTGAAAAACTACTCGCGTGTGCGGGCAGGGAGGTTTTGTTGAAATCGGTTGTACAGGCCATCCCAACGTACTCTATGAGCACATTCTTATTAACAAAAAAGGTGTGCAAGAGTTTGACGTCACCTATGGCAAAATTCTTTTGGAGCAGTTCCATCGACAAAAATGCTCTACATTGGGTGTCCTGGAAGAACCTGGCTACACCAAAGTGCCAAGGTGGTATGGGATTTCGTGATCCCCATCAGTTTAACATTGCGCTACTCGGGAAGCATGGGTGGCGGTTTATGACGAACCCTAATTCTCTGTGCGCAAGGGTAATGAAAGGTCGCTATTTCCCTGACACAGATTTCTTGCATGCTACTGTTCCCAAATCAGTGTCTACTACTTGGCGAGCTATCATTGCTGGCAGGGAAGCTCTACAAGCAGGACTTGTTATGAGAGTGGGAGATGGGAGCTCCATTAATGTATGGACGGACAAGTGGATTCCTGGAACTCTCTCCATGAAACCTTTGTTCAGACCTCCCAGCACTAATGTTCAGACAGTTTCGGATCTCATTGACACCGAAAACTGGTCATGGAGGCAAGACCTCATAAGGACAACTTTTATCGCCCCAGATGCTGATGCTATTCTCAATATACCAATCAGGAGAGGGGCAGGACAGGATTTCTATGCTTGGGCCTTTGAACGATAAGGCAACTACACTGTTAAATCGGCGTACCGTGCTCTAGTGAATCAGAACGAGCGTCTAGCTCTAAAAGAAGGGACGGCTACCGGTGCTTCAACGGATGATAAACAGATGTGGACAGCCCTGTGGAAACTCAAAGTGATCCCAAAGGTACGGGTGTTTTGGTGGAGGGTATTGCGGGGGATTCTACCTGATGAATGTACCCTCAAGTACCGCCACATCTCAGTTCAAGACACATGTAAAGTGTGCATGGCAAGACAGGAGGATCTCATGCATGCGCTGATACAATGTTCACACGCACGACGTTTCTGGAGCGAAGCTAGTGCTTGGTTTGATCTTAGGCTCCCTCGTTTGCACCCACGCTCGTGGGCCAGAGACATTTTGTGTGGCGATCGGATCAGGGATGAAGATCGAGCAAAGATCATCACCATCATGTGGATGATCTGGCACTCCCGCAACCGGATCAAACATGGGGAAGAGGGGAGAGACCCAATAGCCGCCATTAGATCTACCCGGGAGGCCCTAGTGCTGCTGGAGCTTCCCCGCAATGAAGCGACTGTGTTACCCGGGCATGGATGGAGGCCACCCGAATCAGGTATGACCAAGATATCTTGTGATGGTGCACTCAATGTGGCAGAGGGTCGAGGAGGAGCGGGCGGCATAGCCCGGTCCACGTCCGCGCTACTAGGAGCCTGGTGCAAACCATTCGGTGATATCTCCGATCCTCTAATAATGGAAGCCTTATCAATGCGAGAAGGAGCACTCTTTGCAAAACTTTGAGGACTATCGCATGTGATAATGGAGACTGACTGTCATGAGTTAGTGCAACTCTGGCATCTCTGGCATACTCGCCATAATTCTCGCTCGATTGTGGCACCTATCTTAGATGAAATAGGAGAGCTTACTAGTGATTTTTCTGTTTTTGAGGTTCAACATGTATTTAGGTCAGCAAACTTACCGGCACATCTATGTGCAAAACGTGCATGCACATTGAATGTGACCGATTGTTGGCTCGAGGAGACCCCTAGTTTTTTGGTAACCAGCCTGTTGGCTGATTGCCCGGGGAACACTTTTGTTCAATAAAGCTCTCTGATTTGCCTGCAAAAAAAAAGACTTGACATGGGCATCAGGGCATTCTGATAGACTTATTCTTGCATATGTTATAATTTGTTCAGAAATATGTGTGCCCATGTGTTGCCACATAATACCAAACAATATATACATATTTCTCAAAAAAAACAATATATACATACATGTGACTATTATTCTAATTCGGAATATGTGTCGAGCATGTACATGATTTCCATTTGTATAAGTACAAATGCAGATTTAGATTTGTTGGTAGTCATCATGACTCCATGCAATTGTAAATGCCACCCTCTTCTTGCAATTTTATTGTTATTATCTGCTGGCCCTCTAGGCAAGCTGCCCATGCAACACTTTCTTTTTCATGTTAGATTGAATAGCACTACTTTCACATTGTGAATTGGATCTCATCACACTGGTAGAAAACGAGGCTTCCATACGCCCCCATTAGTCCCCAAAACAATCGAACCGCGACCAAAGGGGTCTTTAGTCGCGGTTCGGGAGAAGACCCGCGACCAACTACCTGGGCCCAGCGCGCTCGGTCGACAGCTGGCGGACGGGAGGGGCTTTAGTCCCGGTTGGCGTGGCCAACCGGGACTAAAGGTCCTAGAAGGCCTTTAGTCGCGGTTGGCCAGGCCAACCAGGACTAAAGCCCGTCCAGCTGGCGGACGGGAGGGGCTTTAGTCCCGGTTGGCCTGGCCAACCGCGACTAAAGGCCCATCCCTATATATACTCAGCTCACTTCACTTCACTCGGCTCACTTCACAATTTTCAGAAGGTGGTGGTGGGGTGGTGGTGGGTTTGCTTTTGGTTTCTCCTATGCACACAAGGTGTTTGATGAAATGCCCGAGAGCCTGAAACAAGCCACACTTGAGCTTTCTCATTTATTTTTCCTCCGCGATCACGGTTAGCAACTCGAACCTTTCATGTGTCATTGATAAAATACGCATGTGTGTAGTTCATTGTTTAATTTGTATTATTTCTAGCTAGTTAGTTTAACAAATGCATGATGGTTAATTATATACTTTATATAATAATAATGCAGATGAATCGGCAATGGATGTACGGTTCCCGACTCTCCGGCGAGTTCACTACGGGTTTGAAAGATTTCCTCGTAGTGGCAAATGCGAACAAGCAGCAAGGTTTTATTATCTGTCCATGTGCTGTCTGTAAGAATGAGAAGGGTTACTCCTCCTCAAGAAGAGTTCACATGGACCTGCTTAAGCATGGTTTCATGCCAAGCTATTATTGTTGGACCAAGCATGGAGAAAGAGGGGTTAGAATGGAAGAAGATGAAGAAGGGGATGATATCAATGACAACTATCGTGATCTTTTCGGTGATACTTTCATGGAGGATGATGCTGAAGGTGTGGAAGGGTTAGGTGAAGGTGAAGAAGAGGCACATGATGAGCCCGCTGATGATCTTGGTCGGACCATTGCTGATGCACGGAGACGCTGCGAAACTGACAAGGAGAGGGAGAATTTGGATCGCATGTTAGAGGATCACAAAAAGTCGTTGTATCCAGGATGCGATAATAGTCTGAAAAAGCTGGGCTGCACACTGGATTTGTAAAATGGAAGGCACAGGAAGGTGTAGGTGACTCATCATTTGAAAATTTGCTGAAAATATTGAAGAATATGTTGCCGAAGAATAATGAGTTGCCCGCCAGTACGTACGAAGCAAAGAAGGTTGTCTGCCCTCTAGGTTTAGAGGTTCAGAAGATACATGCATGCATTAATGACTGCATCCTCTACCGCGGTGAATACGAGAATTTGAATGAATGCCCTGTATGCACTGCATTGCGTTATAAGATCAGAGGCGATGACCCTGGTGACGATGTTGAGGGCGAGAAACCCAGGAATAGGGTTCCCGCCAAGGTGATGTGGTATGCTCCTATAATACCACGGGTGAAACGTCTGTTCATGAACGAAAAGCATGCCAAGTTGTTGCGATGGCACAAAGAGGACCGTTTGTCCGACGGGCAGTCGAGACACACCGCTGATGGAACGCAATGGAGAAAGATCGACAGAGTTTTCAAAGATTTTGCAGCTGACGCAAGGAACTTAAGATTTGGTCTAAATACTGATGGCATTAATCCTTTTGGCGAGCAGAGCTCCAACCATAGCACCTGGCCCGTGACTCTATGCATCTACAACCTTCCTCCTTGGTTGTGCATGAAGCGGAAGTTCATTATGATGCCAATTCTCATCCAAGGCCCTAAGCAACCCGGTAACGACATCGATGTGTACCTAAGGCCATTAGTTGAAGAACTTTTACAGTTGTGGGCGAAACCTGGTGTACGTGTCTGGGATGAGCACAAAGGAGAGGAATTTGACCTACGAGCGTTGCTTTTTGTAACCATCAACGATTGGCCTGCTCTCAGTAACCTTTCGGGACAGAAAAATAAGGGATACAATGCATGCACGCACTGCTTACATGAGACTGAAAGTGTACGTTTGGTTAATTGTAAGAAGAACGTGTACCTGGGTCATCGTCGATTTCTTCCCCAAAATCATAACGTAAGAAAGAAAGGCAAGCATTTCAACGGGAAGGCAGATCACCGGCCGAAGCCTGCGGAACGTACTGGTGCTGAGATATTTGATATGGTCAAGGATTTGAAAGTCATCTTTGGAAAGGGTCCTGGCGGACAATCAGTTCCGCGGGGAGTTGACGGGCACGCACCCATGTGGAAGAAGAAATCTATATTTTGGGAGCTAGAATATTGGAAAGTCCTAGATGTCCGCTCTGCAATCGACGTGATGCATGTTACGAAGAATATTTGCGTGAACCTGCTAAGCTTCTTGGGCGTGTATGGGAAGACAAATGATACAAAGGAAGCACGGCAGGACCAGCAACTTTTGAAAGACCCAGATGACCGGCATCCGGAATGGTTTCAAGGTCGTGCCAGCTACGCTCTTACCAAAGAAGAGAAGGTCATTTTTTTGAATGCCTGAGCAGTATGAAGGTCCCGTATGGCTTCTCGTCGAATATAAAGGGAATAATAAACATGCCGGAGAAAAAGTTCCAAAACCTGAAGTCTCACGACTGCCACGTGATTATGACGCAATTGCTTCCGATTGCTTTGGGGGGGCTCCTACCGGAAAATGTTCGAGTAGCCATTGTGAAGCTATGTGCATTCCTCAATGCAATCTCTCAGAAGGTAATCAATCCAGAAGATCTACCACGGTTACAGAACGATGTGGTCCAATGCCTTGTCAGTTTCGAGTTGGTGTTCCCACCATCCTTCTTCAATATTATGACGCACCTCCTGGTCCACCTAGTCGAAGAGATTTCCATTCTCGGTCCTGTATTTCTACACAATATGTTCCCCTTTGAGAGGTTCATGGGAGTATTAAATAAATATGTTCGTAACCGTGCTAGGCCAGAAGGAAGCATCTCCAAGGGCCATCAAAATGAGGAGGTAATTGAGTTCTGTATTGACTATGTTCCTGACCTTAAGCCGATTGGTATTCCTCAATCGCGGCACGAGGGGAGACTAAGTGGAAAAGGCAAGATCGGAAGGGATACCACGATATGTATGGACGGTCATTCTATGACTGAAGCACACCACACAGTTCTGCAAAATTCCAGCTTGGTGGCTCCGTACTTCGAGCAATACAAGAATATTTTATGCTCGGACAACCCAGGGAAGCCTGAATCCTGGATTAGAAAGGCCCACATGGAGACTTTCGGCAGTTGGTTGCGAAAACATTTAATGAATGACAATGATGTTGGAGATCAGCTGTACATGTTGGCCAAGAAACCATCTTCGACTATAACGACTTTCCAAGGGTACGAGATAAATGGGAATACATTTTACACCATCGCCCAAGATAAAAAGAGCACCAACCAAAATAGTGGTGTCCGCTTTGATGCAGCAACCGAGAATGGGTAAAAGGTCACATATTATGGTTACATAGAGGAGATATGGGAACTTGACTATGGACCCTCCTTTAAGGTCCCTTTGTTCCGGTGCAAATGGTTCAAGCTAACAGGAGGTGGGGTAAAGGTGGACGAGCAATACGGAATGACAATGGTGGATTTCAACAATCTTGGTTACCTTGACGAACCATTCGTCCTTGCCAAAGATGTCGCTCAGGTTTTTTATTTGAAGGACATGAGTAGCAAACCGAGGAAACGGAAAGATAAGAAAACGATCAGTACATCATGCGATGATCCAAAGCGCCACATTGTTCTTTGAGGAAAAAGAAACATCGTGGGAGTGGAGGACAAGACAGACATGTTAGAAGATTATAATATGTTTGGTGAAATTCCGCCCTTCAAAGTGAACACTGACCCAAGCATTAAGTTAAATGATGAGGATGCTCCATGGATACGGCACAATCGTAAGTAAGCAGGGACGTACAAAGGAAGAATTGATGTGTAATAATTTATTGTACCAAACTTTGTATTTGGTCGAACCTTCAAGGGATTTTAAAATGAATTAGTTTTATTTTTCTGATTTTTTTGATATATAATTGTATTTTTAAGATTTTAAAATGTGAGAAGATTTTAAAAAAGGAAAAAGGAAGAAAGGAAGAAAAAAAGAAGAAAAACAAGAAAAGGGAAGAAACAAACAGAAGAAAAAAACAGAAGAAAAAAGGAAGAAAAAACAGAAGAAAAACAAGAATTTAAAATGAATTAGTTTTATTTTTCTGATTTTTTGATATATAATTGTATTTTTAAGATTTTAAAATGAATTAGAAACAAAATAATATAAACTTTAATAAAATAAAATAATTATCATAAAGTAAAATAAATAAGTAATTATCATAAAGTAAAAATAAATAAGTAATTAGAAACAAAATAAAATAAAATAAATAAGTTTTTTGTTGTAAGTAGAAACAAAACAAAATAAATAAAGCAAAAATGAAAACAAAAAACAGGCAAAAAATAAAGAATATGCCACCTACTGGGCCACCACGGCCTGAATACGACTAGAAACCCATTAATGGGCCAGGATTCAGGCCCGCAGAAGGCCCAGTAGGCCCACGGGCACATAGTAACAGAATAGGCCCGTAAGCCTGCATTCGAGAGGAGCTCGAAGTGGTGAGCGCAGCCGCGCTTATAAACCACTGTCGAAGCCTCTCGGCTAGCGAGGTGGGACTAAACATCCCACCGCACCGCGCCAGTTCAGCACAGACCCTTTAGTCCCGGCTGGGGAGGCGGACCGCGACTAAAGGGTACCCTTTAGTCGCGGTTGTTGTCCCCAACCGCGACTAAAGGGTCTTTCTGCGCGGGAAAGGAAGCGGCGCCAAAACCCTTTAGTCCCGGCTGGGGAGAGGGACCGCGACTAAAGGGTACCCTTTAGTCGCGGTTGTTGTCCCCAACCGCGACTAAAGGGTCTTTCTGCGCGGGAAAGGAAGCGGCGCCAAAACCCTTTAGTCGCGGATGGGGAGGGGGACCGCGACCCTTTAGTCGCGGTCCTCCTTCCCAACCGCGACTAAAGGTGCGTCTATATATACTGCACTTAGCAGTTTTGCCGCGGCATTCTCCTCTGTCTCCCCAACGCCGATCGACGCCGACGCCGACGCCCCCGTCGCCGACGCCAACGCCGAAGCCCTGCCCCGACGCCGACGCCGAAGCCCTGCGCGCCGCCGCCCCCGTCCCCAGTGAGCGCCGCCTCCGCCCGTGCCTGCCCTTGCTCGCCGCCCTTGCCCGCCGCCCTGCCGCCCGCCGCCCGACGCCCTGCCGCCCGCCGCCCGACGCCCTCCGCCCGCCGCCCGACGCCCTGCCGCCCTTCGCCCGCCGCCCGCCGCCCTGCCTGCCGTCCTCCGCCTCCCCAGAAGAAAAAACAAAGAAGAAAGGAAGAAGAAGAAAGAAAGAAGAAGAAAGAAAGAAAAAAGAAAAAGGAAGAAGAAGAAAGAAAGAAGAAAGGAAGAAGAAGAAAGAAAGAAGAAGAAAGGAAAAAGGAAGAAGAAAAAACTCAAGAAAAACAAAAGAAAACAAAAAAACAGAAGAAAAACAAAGGAAGAAGAAAAAAACAAAAGAAAACAAAAAAACAAACAGAAGAAAAAAACAAAAAAAAAGGAGGAAGAAGAAAAGAAAGAAGAAAAAAAGGAAGAAGAAAAAACAAGAAAGAAAAAGGAAGAAGAAAAAAATGAAAACCAAATAAAAACCAAATGAAAACCAAAAGAAAGAAGAAAGAAAAAGGAAGAAGAAAAAAAGAAGAAGAAAGGAAGAAGAAAGGAAGAAGAAGAAAGAAAGTAAAAAGAAAAAGGAAAGAAGAAGAAAGAAAGAATAGAAAGGAAGAAGAAGAAAGGAAGAAGAAGAAAGAAAGAAGAAGAAAGAAAGAAGAAGAAAGAAAGAAAAAAGAAAAAGGAAGAAGAAGAAAGAATAAAGAAAGGAAGAAGAAGAAAGGAAGAAGAAGAAAGAAAGAAGAAGAAAGGAAAAAGGAAGAAGAAGAAAGGAAGAAGAAGAAAGAGGAAGAAGAAAGGAAGAAGAAGAAAAAAAGAATTTTTACTTAAAGAATCTTATTTTTTAATTCCTCCTCCTCTATGTCCCCTTAATCTTATTTTTTAATTCCTTTATACTTAAAGAATTTTTACTACATGCAGGAGTGACATATGGCGGACGACAGAACCGAGCCGCTTAGGGATCCGGAGGCTGAACGTTATTTAATGGACATCATCAACAACGAGATTCCTTATGTGCCGGGCTCAGAATATGAGCAACAAGAGGATGTAGTCTCTTCTTATATGAACCTTGACGGTGATGATGATCGAGAAGGTGAAGGAACGGACATTGTCGACGGAGGTCAACCGTCAACAACCGACGATCTCCAATTGCAAGTAGCAACCACCTCCGGCGAGGTATATATATACATTGAGAGCCTCTCGTGATACAAACTTACTGAAATGTGAATACATATGTATTAACGCGCGCGACTCTCTTTCTTTTTTTAGCCCTCCGGATCGAGTACGACAAAGCAGCGTGGCAAATCCAAGGCGATGAAAACAGGAGAAACATATGCCATTGAGTCTGTCAGTGAAACCGGCAAGCCCCTACAGCACACCTCAAAGTTTGTCAACCAATGCGGAGTCGTTGTTAGAGACAACGTCCCGATCACCGTCCAGGAATGGAAAGAGCCAAAGAAGGCACGTCTTGGTTTCAGTTTTGTCGACAAGAGAACGAAAAAGGATTGCTGGAGAAAGCTTATGGAACATTTCATTCTACCTCCAGAATACAACAAAGTCGATGAATTCGGTAACGAGGTTCCGGGTGGACGTCAGAGGAGGAGGCTAGTTAAAGAGTTCGCTCTTCAGAAGATGGCCGATGCATTCCGGAACTTCAAGAAAAATTTAACCCGTGACTATGTCAACAAGGGCAAGACTCCGGATTTCAATGGACAATATGAGAAACTGAAAGATGATTGGCCAGAATTTGTGAGGCAAAAGCAATCGGACCATTTCAAGGAAATATCGAAAAAAATAAGGATAATGCGGCTAAGAAAAAGTACCATCATATTATGGGGCCAGGAGGATACCGCCTTGCGGACCCTAGGTGGCAGAAGATGGAGGAGGACCTGAGGGTGCGAGGAATCCCTCTAGGTACAGAGGGATGGGACCCAAGGGCCAAAAGCTGGTGGTACGGGCATGGGGGATCGCTAGACCCGGAGACAGGGGTGTGTGTTCACCGGCATCGACGCTTTGCTCCGACCCAAGCCCTTATTGACGCAATGACCCAAGCTCAAGCGGGCTTGATCAAGTTCAACAGAGAGAAAGACGCACTGACTTTAGCCCTCGGGAATGATGAACACGGAGGACGTGTACGAGGCAAAGGCAAAGTTTCGTGGAAAGTAGGGTTTTCCCAGGACAATGACCCGTACGGTTACAGAAGCCGTAAGAGAAAGACGGACCGGGATGCAGATCTTATGACGAAGTTTGCATCGGAACTCCATGAGTTGAAGCAGACCGTGCATGAACTATTGAAAGAAAAATCGGCTGCAGGGCCGCATGAAGATCATGAAGCGGATTGCGGAAGCCAGCAGCGGAGAAGCAGCGTGGCTTCCACGGATGCCCCGCCTGGTGCTAGTGCACCGATGATCGAGATTCGTGCACCGGAGCCTCACTACCCCGTGGATGATGTAAAGAAGATGAAAGACTGTGATCTGCATTATCCCGTGGGGAACGTTTCCATGAAGGTAGCTAGCAGCAGTGCTTTACCCTGTAAACCTGGAGCACTCCACCACAACAACCCCATTCCATATGGCTATGCTTGTGTCACGGTGGAAGACATAGTCCAAGGGTTTGAGGACCTGGAGATTGACAAACCTACACCCGAAGGGGATAGCAGACTTGGAGATGTCAAGCGCCAGTTCATTCTATGGAAAAAGAAGTACATAGTGTTTCCAGACGAGGCGCCAAGGCTAGCAAGTCCACCCCCCTCCGATGGTGGTGGTGGTGGTGGCGGTGGTGGCGGTGGTGGTGGTCGTGGTGGTTCACCTACACCTCCTTCACGCCATTCGACGCCGTCCCCCGATCCACAACCTCCGGCGGGTACGACGCCCCCCAATCCTCCTTCGGCGGGTACGACGCCCCCCAATCCACCTCCGGCGGGTACGACGCCCCCCAATCCTCCTCCGGCGGGTACGACGCCCCCCAATCCACCTCCGGCAAAGAAGCAGAAGCAGGCGGACAGCAAGGAAACCTGCTCCTGGACTATTAACCCGGACCCTTATGTACCTAAGACCACAAGGGTACCGGAGCCATCGCTGAAGCCTCTCCTCCCAAGGCCTGGGGAACTTAGTGAAGCTGACCTCACATTGGCCGCGTCTACTGATTATGAGAAATGGAAGGCGGATATGAAGGCGAAAAAAGTGCCTGAGCCCAAGCAAGTATTCACTGAGAAGCAAAAGAAGTGGGCTAAGGATTTTTTGACGACACCGTCCCAAGCCGAGCTGAATATGCCTGACGACTATGGACATGAACTTCGTAGGCAAGCAAAAATATTGAAGGAGGAAGAAAGTAAAAAAAGCGGGAAACAAGTTGACCAGCTCGGGATGCAGAAGAAACAATCGATCCCCCCGCTCATAGTGAAAGCCGGTTCGTAAGAGGACCCCGAGATCATAGCAGCTGCGGCAGCACTTGGATTGACTGTAGCGGCTGCCATGAAACAAGCGTCCGAGATGGGTTTGACTGTTCGTGCCTTCTTAGACCTTGAGGATGCGCCTGCAGGTGAGATAACATTACAATATGTGCGGAAGGGGCCTCTCGTCGAGCCTGAGAAGGAAAATAGTCTACCAACACAAATGCGAAATCTGCTACGTTGGTACAAGCAATTCATAACATGGGCCGACAAAGAATATGTTTATGCGGATGTTACACATGAGCATCACATCAAACGGTACTCTGTAGAAGTTCATATGAGTGAATTATTCCAGCTGTTCAATCTGCGCGCCCTCGACAAATCTATGCTGAGTTGCTACGTTCTGTAAGTGATTTATTTCTACCTCATCTCGTTCTTCATTGCCTGCACTATATATATATATATATATATTGTCCTAACTATATTGTTGCGTACGCTATTATGCAGATTGAAGATTTGGGAATGCAAAATAAGAAACATCCATGATGTTGGGTTCATTGACCCACATATCGTTAATGGACATGTGTTAGAACATCACCACAAAGACATGGAGAAAGACCTGTACAAGTTTCTTAGAAAGCATCAACTCAAAAGTCATATTCTATTTCCTTACCATTTTGGGTGAGTGTTTCTCTCTTGTGCCCATTCTATTTTGTTTACTCCATGCATGGTATGTCTAATCGATGAGTTATGCATGACTGTGCATGTAACGTGTCCGCAGGTTCCACTGGATTCTGATAAATATTGAACTTCACACCTCCACAGTTCTAATCATGGACTCTAAGGATTCGGATCCAAAGCGTTGGGCCGACATGAGAAAAATGCTGCAAAAGTAATTATTTTCAATCATTTGAGCTCTATATCGATCGGTCTCTTCATTTCCTAATATCAACTAACTAATAAATCCCTTATTCATTTAATTTTCTTTGCCCTGTAGGGTTTGGAGACGGTTCTCAGAAGAAACTGTCGGTGAATTCAAACATGAGCTAGATTTCAGAAAGTTAGTTAATGTGGATAAGCAGCCATCGGGGACCGATCTATGTGGATACTATGTTTGTGAGAACATCCGGAGACAAACCACTGAGCGGAAGGCATCAGCTAGCGTGCGGAACGCGACGGATAACTTGCGGAGGAGGCTTAGTCCAGAAGCTCGCTTCCGACCAATTCAAGAAGAATTAGCAGGATTTTTCATGAGGGAAGTCATCAATCCTAAAGGACAACACTATACCGAGGACGAAGAAATTTATATGCATACCCGAGATTGAAACTTGTTCGAAGTTGTGTATGGTCATCCATCCTAATTGTGTATGGAAACTTGTTCGAAGTTGTATATGGTCACCCGAGATTGAATATATATTATATATTCCTCTTGAATTCTTCTTGTTTGAAATTTCATATGCATGTATATAGAAGCGTAGAATATGTGTACTGAAACTTCATCAAAAATAAAATAAAACACAAAATAAAATATAAAACAAATAAAACACTACAAATTAAAAAGAAACCAGGTTTAGGGGGGCTAAAACCCTAAACCTGCGGAGGAGGCCTTTAGTCCCGGTTGACCACGAGAGCCGGGACTAAAGGTCCTCGGCCCCGACGGACCACGGGCGCCCACGTGGCGGGCCTTTGGTCCCGGTCAGCCACAAGAACCGGGACTAAAGACTTTTGTCGCGGTCCGTAAGAGCCGCGGCTAAAGGGGGGGGGTCTTTAGTCGCGCTTATTTAGTCCCGGTTGCACAGCCGGGACTAAAGGCTGTTGCGAACCGGGACTAAAGGGCTTTTTTCTACAAGTGTCACCCTCATGAGCTTCACATTTGTTTTATATATCCAAAGAGAATGAAATATTGAAGGTGACTACATCTGCTCTTTTTGTCATACAAAACATAATCAAATTCATGTTTTTGCTCATACAACACGAAACTATTTCAAATACATAGAAAGGAGAAATTATAGTTGATTGAATTGCTATTCGGAGAGAAAAGATTTGTTGCACAACCATGTAAAATAGCACTACGTTTGGCTGAATCTGCATAACAAAATACTATTGTAGGCTCAAACCACGAAGATAATGATTCTGAATAGGACTAAAATAAGAATATATCTGCCATTCGTGTATTTGACTGACTAGCCAATATTTTTTTAACTAATGATATTATTATGCACCATCTTCTGAAAATATAGTACTATCAATTTGCGGATTGATATCAATGGACCAATATTCACTCAAACTTGAAAAACAAAATCATGATAGAAAAATAGAAATAAAAGTAGTCCAAGTTATCAAGAGATTATCAATGAAAAAATCTCTGCAATTTGAGTATTCCTTAAATAAAGTGATTTGTAGCCTTCATCTGAAGATATATACTACATTTACCAGAAACTTATGAAGATAGTAAGCACTCTCAGATTTGAGGTATGGATGACTGAAGAAGAAACAAAACATCTGCATTGAGTACTCAAAACTAAGGAAAGTTTCCACGTGATCTTAGTAATACAAAATTATTATATGCAGATCTAGAGCATGTATGTTCACACGCATGCCACCAGAAATTGTTTTGCATCTTCTTGTACAAATTTTCACTATGCATAATTAGCATAAATTAAGCTAGCTAGGAAGGAAGCCACATGTGTTGGAGAACGTAGTAATTTCAAAAAAATTTCTACGCACACGCAAGATCATGGTGATGCATAGCAACGAGAGGGGAGAGTGTTGTCTACGTACCAACGCAGACCGACTGCGGAAGCGATCACACAACGTAGAGGAAGTAGTCGTACGTCTTCTTCCCGATCCGACCGATCCAAGCACCGTTACTCCGGCACCTCCGAGTTCTTAGCACACGTTCAGCTCGATGACGATCCTCGGGCTCCGATCCAGCAAAGCGTCGAGGAAGAGTTCCGTCAGCACGACGGCGTGGTGACGATCTTGATGTACTACCGACGCAGGGCTTCGCCTAAGCTCTACAACGATATGACCGAGGTGGAATTTGGTGGCAGGGGGCACCGCACACGGCTAAGGAACGATCAACAATGATCAACTTGTGTGTCTATGGGGTGCCCCCTGCCCCTGTATATAAAGGATGGAGGAGGAGGAGGCCGGCCAAGGCATAGGGTGTGGCCAGGATGGGAGTCCTACTAGAACTCCAAGTCCTAGTAGGAGTCCACCAAAAGGGGAGGAAGGGAGAAGGAATAGGAGGAGAAGGAGAGGTGGCCGGCCCCCTTTTCCCTAGTCCAATTCGGACCAAAGGGGAGGGGGGGCGCAGCAGCCTTTTCCTCTTCCCACTAAAGCCCATCAAGGCCCATTACTCTTCCCCGTATTCCCGTAACTCCCCGGTACCTCCGAAATACCCGAATCACTCGGAACCTTTCCGATGTCCGAATATAGTCGTCCAATATATCAATCTTTACGTCTCGACCATTTCGAGACTCCTCGTCATGTCCCCGATCTCATCCGGGACTCCGAACTCCTTCGGTACATCAAAACTCATAAACTCATAATATAACTGTCATCGAAACCTTAAGCGTGCGGACCCTACGGTTCAAGAACAATGTAGACATGACCGAGACACGTCTCCGGTCAATAACCAATAGCGGGACCTGGATGCCCATATTGGCTCCTACATATTCTACGAAGATCTTTATCGGTCAGACCGCATAACAACATACGTTGTTCCCTTTGTCATCGGTATGTTACTTGCCCGAGATTCGATCGTCGGTATCCAATACCTAGTTCAATCTCGTTACTGGCAAGTCTCTTTACTCGTTCCGTAATACATCATCTCATAACTAACATCTTAGTTATTATGCTTGCAAGGCTTATGTGATGTGTATTACCGAGAGGGCCCAGAGATACCTCTCCGACAATCAGAGTGACAAACCCTAATCTCGAAATACGCCAACCCAACATCTACCATTGGAGACACCTGTAGTACTCCTTTATAATCACCCAGTTACGTTGTGACGTTTGGTAGTACCCAAAGTGTTCCTCTGGTAAACGGGAGTTGCATAATCTCATAGTTATAGGAACATGTATAAGTCATGAAGAAAAGCAATAGCAACATACTAAACGATCGGGTGCTAAGCTAATGGAATGGGTCATGTCAATCAGATCATTCAACTAATGATGTGACCTCGTTAATCAAATAACAACTCTTTGTTCATGGTTAGGAAACATAACCATCTTTGATTAACGAGCTAGTCTAGTAGAGGCATACTAGTGACACTCTGTTTGTCTATGTATTCACACATGTATTATGTTTCCGGTTAATACAATTCTAGCATGAATAATAAACATTTATCATGATATAAGGAAATAAATAATAACTTTATTATTGCCTCTAGGGCATATTTCCTTCAGTCTCCCACTTGCACTAGAGTCAATAATCTAGTTTCACATCGCCATGTGATTTAGCAGCAATAGTTCACATCACCATGTGATTAACACCCATAGTTCACATCGTTATGTGACCAACACTCAAAGGGTTTACTAGAGTCAGTAATCTAGTTCACATCTCTATGTGATTAATACCCAAAGAGTACTAAGGTGTGATCATGTTTTGCTTGTGAGATAATTTTAGTCAACGGGTCTGTCACATTCAGATCCGTAAGTATTTTGCAAAATTCTTTGTCTATAATGCTCTGCACGGAGCTACTCTAGCTAATTGCTCCCACTTTCAATATGTATCTAGACCGAGACTTAGAGTCATCTAGATTAGTGTCAAAACTTGCATCGGTGTAACCCTTTACGATGAACCTTTTTATCACGTCCATAATCGAGAAACATATCCTTATTTCACTAAGGATAATTCTGACCGCTGTCCAGTGATCTACTCCTAGATCACTATTGTACTCCCTTGCCAAATCAGTGCAGGGTATACAATAGATCTGGTATACAGCATGACATACTTTATAGAACCTATGGCCAAGGCATAGGGAATGACTTTCATTCTCTTTCTATCTTCTGCCGTGGTCGGGCTTTGAGTCTTACTCAACTTCACACCTTATAATACAGGCAAGAACTTTTTCTTTGACTGCTCCATTTTGAACTACTTCAAAATCTTTGTCAAGGTATGTACTCATTGAAAGAACTTATCAAGCGTCTTGATCTATCTCTATAGATCTTGAAGCTCAATATGTAAGCAGCTTCACCGAAGTCTTTCTTTGAAAAACTCCTTTCAAACACTCCTTTATGCTTTACAGAATAATTCTACATTATTTCCGATCAACAATATGGCATTCACATATACTTATCAGAAATGCTGTAGTGCTCCCACTCACTTTCTTGTAAATATAGGCTTCACCGCAAGCCTGTATAAAACTATATGCTTTGATCAACTTATCAAAGCGTATATTCCAACTCCGAGATGCTTGCACCAGTCCACAGATGGATCGCTGGTGCTTGCACATTTTGTTAGCACCTTTTGGATTGACAAAACCTTCTAGTTGCATCACATACAACTCTTCTTTAATAAATCCATTAAGGAATGCAGTTTTGTTTATCCATTTGCCAGATTTCATAAAATGCGGCAATTGCTAACATGATTCGGACAGACTTAAGCATAGATACGAGTGAGAAAAACTCATCGTAGTCAACACCTTGAACTTGTCGAAAACTTTTGCGACAATTCTAGCTTTGTAGATAGTAACACTACTATCAGCGTCCGTCTTCCTCTTGAAGATCCATTTATTTTCTATGGCTTGCCGATCATCGGGCAAATCCATCAAAGTCCATACTTTGTTCTCATACATGGATCATATCTCAGATTTCATGGCCTCAAACCATTTCGCGGAATCTGGGCTCATCATCGCTTCCTCATAGTTCGTAGGTTCATCATGATCTAGTAGCATGACTTCCAGAGAAGGATTACCGTACCACTCTGGCGTGGATCTTACTCTGGTTTACCTACAAGGTTCGGTAGTAACTTGATCTGAAGTTACATGATCATCATCATTAGCTTCCTCACTAATTGGTGTAGGTGTCACAGAAACAGTTTTCTGTGATGTACTACTTTCCAATAAGGGAGCAGGTACAGTTACCTCGTCAAGTTCTACTTTCCTCCCACTCACTTCTTTCGAGAGAAACTCCTTCTCCAGAAAGTTTCCGAATTTTAGCAACAAAAGTCTTGCCTTCGGATCTGTGATAGAAGGTGTATCCAATAGTTTCCTTTGGATATCCTATGAAGACGCACTTCTCCGATTTGAGTTTGAGCTTATCAGGATGAAACTTTTTCATATAAGCACCGCAACCCCAAATTTTAAGAAACGACAGCTTAGGTTTCTTGCCAAACCATAGTTCACACGGTGTCGTCTCAACGGATTTAGATGGTGCCCTATTTAACGTGAATGCAGCTGTCTCTAATGCATAACCCCAAAACGATAGTGGTAGATCGGTAAGATACATCATAGATTGCACTATATCCAATAAAGTACGGTTATGACGTTAGGACACACCATTATGCTGTGGTGTTCCATGTGGCATGATTTTGTGAAACTATTCCACATTATTTTAATTGAAGACCAAACTCGTAACTCAAATATTTTACCTCTACGATCATATCGTAGAAACTTTTATTTTCTTGTCACGATAATTTTCCACTTCACTCTGAAATTCTTTGAACTTTTCAAATGTTTCAGACTTATGTTTCATCAAGTAGATATACTCATATCTGCTCAAATCATCTGTGAAGATCAGAAAATAATGATACCTGTCGCGAGCCTCAATATTCATCGGACCACATACATCAGTATGTATGATTTCCAACAAATCTGTTGCTCGCTCCATTGTTCCGAAGAACGGAGTTTTAGTCATCTTGCCCAAAAGGCATGGTTCGCAAGCATCAAGTGATTCATAATCAAGTGATTTCGAAAGCCCATCAGCATGGAGTTTCTTCATGCTCTCTATACCAATATGACCTAAACGGCAGTGCCACAAATAAGTTGCACTATCATTATTAACTTTGAATCTTTTTGGTTTCAATATTATAAATATGTGTATCACTATGATCGAGATCCAACAAACTTGTTTCATTGGGTGTATGACCATCGAAGGTTTTATTCATGTAAACAGAACAACAATTATTCTCTGACTTTAATGAATAACCGTATTGCAATAAACATGATCAAATCATATTCACGCTCAACGCAAAAACCAAATAACACTTATTTAAGTTCAACACTAATCCCGAAAGTATAGGGGAGTGTGCGATGATGATCATATCAATCTTGGAACTACTTCCAACACACATCGTCACTTCACCCTTAACTAGTCTCTGTTTATTCTGCAACTCCCGTTTCGAGTTACTAATCTTAGCAACTGAACTAGCATCAAATACTGAGGGGTTGCTATAAACACTAGTATAGTACACATCAATAACATGTATATCAAATATACTTATGTTCACTTTGCCATCCTACTTATCCGCCAATCACTTGGGGTAGTTCCGCTTCCAGTGACCAGTCCCTTTGCAGTAGAATCACTTAGTCTCAGGCTTAGGATCAGACTTGGGCTTCTTCACTTGAGCAGTAACTTGCTTGCCGTTCTTCTTGAAGTTCCCCTTCTTCCCTTTTCCCTTTTCTTGAAACTAGTGGTCTTGTCAACCATCAATACTTGATGTTTTTCTTGATTTCTACCTTCGTTGATTTCAGCATCACGAAGAGCTTGGGAGTTGTTTCCGTTATCCCTTGCATATTATAGTTCATCACGAAGTTCTATTAACTTAGTGATGATGACTAGAGAATTCTGTCAATCACTATCTTATCTGGAAGATTAACTCCCACTTGATTCAAGCGATTGTAGTACCCAGACAATCTGAACACATGCTCACTAGTTGAGCGATTCTCCTCCATCTTTTAGCTATAGAACTTGCTGGAGACTTCATGTCTCTCAACTCGGGTATTTGCTTGAAATATTAACTTCAACTCCTGGAACATCTCATATGGTCCATGACGTTCAAAACGTCTTTGAAGTCCCGATTCTAAGCCGTTAAGCATGGTGCACTAAACTATCAAGTAGTCATCATATTGAGCTAGCCAAACGTTCATAACGTCTGCATCTGCTCCTGCAATAGGTCTGTCACCTAGCGGTGCATCAAGGACATAATTCTTCTGTGCAGCAATGAGGATAAACCTCAGATCACGGATCCAATCCGCATCATTGCTACTAACATCTTTCAACACAATTTTCTCTAGGAACATATCAAAATAAACACAGGGAAGCAACAACGCGAGCTATTGATCTACAACATGATTTGCAAAATACTACCAGGACTAAGTTCATGATAAATTTAAGTTCAATTTAATCATATTACTTAAGAACTCCCACTTAGATAGACATCCCTCTAATCCTCTAAGTGATCACGTGATCCAAATCAACTAAACCATAACCGATCATCACGTGAGATGGAGTAGTTTTCAATGGTGAACATCGTTATGTTGATCATATCTACTATATGATTCACGCTCGACCTTTCGGTCTCCGTGTTCCGAGGCCATATCTGCATATGCTAGGCTCGTCAAGTTTAACCTGAGTATTCTGCGTGTGCAAAACTGGCTTGCACCCGTTGTAGATGGACGTAGAGCTTATCACACCCGATCATCACGTGGTGTCTGGGCATGACGAACTTTGGCAACGGTGCATACTCAGGGAGAACACTTCTTGATAATTTAGTGAGAGATCATCTTATAATGCTACCGTCAATCAAAGCAAGATAAGATGCATAAAAGGATAAACATCACATGCAATCAAAATAAGTGATATGATATGGCCATCATCATCTTGTGCTTGTGATCTCCATCTCCGAAGCACCGTCATGATCACCATCGTCACCGGCGCGACACCTTGATCTCCATCGTAGCATCGTTGTCGTCTCGCCAATCTTATGCTTCCACGACTATCACTACCGCTTAGTAATAAAGTAAAACATTACATCGCGATTGCATTGCATACAATAAAGCGACAACCATATGGCTCCTGCCAGTTGCCGATAACTCGGTTACAAAACATGATCATCTCATACAATAAAATCAGCATCATGCCTTGACCATATCACATCACAACATGCCCTGCAAAAACAAGTTAGACGTCCTCTACTTTGTTGTTGCAAGTTTTACGTGGCTGCTACGGGCTTAAGTAAGAACTCATCTCACCTACGCATCAAAACCACAATGATACTTCGTCAAATAGACTCCGTTTTAACCTTCTCAAGGACCGGACGTAGTCACACTTGGTTCAACTAAAGTTGGAGAGACAGTCTTCCGCAAGCCATCTATGTGCAAAGCACGTCGAGGGAACCGGTCTCGCGTAAGAGTACGCGTAAGGTTGGTCCGGATCGTCTCGTCCAACAATACCGCCGAACCAAAGTATGACATGCTGGTAGGCAGTATGCCTTGTATCGCTCACAACTCACTTGTGTTCTACTCGTGCAAATAACATCAAACCATAAAACCTAGGCTCGGATGCCACTGTTGGGGAACGTAGTAATTTCAAAAAATTTCCTACGCACACGCGAGATCATGGTGATGCATAGCAACGAGAGGGGAGAGTGTTGTCTACGTACCAACGCAGACCGACTGCGGAAGCGATCACACAACGTAGAGGAAGTAGTCGTACGTCTTTTTCCCGATCCGACCGATCCAAGCACCGTTACTCCGGCACCTCCGAGTTCTTAGCACACGTTCAGCTCGATGACGATCCTCGGGCTCCGATCCAGCAAAGCGTCGAGGAAGAGTTCCGTCAGCACGACGGCGTGGTGACGATCTTGATGTACTACCGACGCAGGGCTTCGCCTAAGCTCTACAACGATATGACCGAGGTGGAATTTGGTGGCAGGGGGCACCGCACACGGCTAAGGAACGATCAACAATGATCAACTTGTGTGTCTATAGGGTGCCCCCTGCCCCTGTATATAAAGGATGGAGGAGGAGGAGGCCGGCCAAGGCATAGGGTGCGGCCAGGATGGGAGTCCTACTAGGACTCCAAGTCCTAGTAGGAGTCCACCAAAAGGGGAGGAAGGGAGAAGGAATAGGAGGAGAAGGAGAGGTGGCCGGCCCCCTTTTCCCTAGTCCAATTCGGACCAAAGGGGAGGGGGGGCGCAGCAGCCTTTTCCTCTTCCCACTAAAGCCCATCAAGGCCCATTACTCTTCCCCGTATTCCCGTAACTCCCCGGTACCTCCGAAAATACCCGAATCACTCGGATCCTTTCCGATGTCCGAATATAGTCGTCCAATATATCGATCTTTACGTCTCGACCATTTCGAGACTCCTCGTCATGTCCCCGATTTCATCCGGGACTCCGAACTCCTTCGGTACATCAAAACTCATAAACTCATAATATAACTGTCATCGAAACCTTAAGCGTGCGGACCCTACGGTTCAAGAACAATGTAGACATGACCGAGACACGTCTCCGGTCAATAACCAATAGCGGGACCTGGATGCCCATATTGGCTCCTACATATTCTACGAAGATCTTTATCGGTCAGACCGCATAACAACATACGTTGTTCCCTTTGTCATCGGTATGTTACTTGCCCGAGATTCGATCGTCGGTATCCAATACCTAGTTCAATCTCGTTACTGGCAAGTCTCTTTACTCGTTCCGTAATACATCATCTCATAACTAACATCTTAGTTATTATGCTTGCAAGGCTTATGTGATGTGTATTACCGAGAGGGCCCAGAGATACCTCTCCGACAATCGGAGTGACAAACCCTAATCTCGAAATACGCCAACCCAACATCTACCATTGGAGACACCTGTAGTACTCCTTTATAATCACCCAGTTACGTTGTGACGTTTGGTAGTACCCAAAGTGTTCCTCTGGTAAACGGGAGTTGCATAATCTCATAGTTATAGGAACATGTATAAGTCATGAAGAAAAGCAATAACAACATACTAAACGATCGGGTGCTAAGCTAATGGAATGGGTCATGTCAATCAGATCATTCAACTAATGATGTGACCTCGTTAATCAAATAACAACTCTTTGTTCATGGTTAGGAAACATAACCATCTTTGATTAACGAGCTAGTCTAGTAGAGGCATACTAGTGACACTCTGTTTGTCTATGTATTCACACATGTATTATGTTTCCGGTTAATACAATTCTAGCATGAATAATAAACATTTATCATGATATAAGGAAATAAATAATAACTTTATTATTGCCTCTAGGGCATATTTCCTTCAACATGATCTTAGCAATACAAAATTATTATAAACAGATCTAAAGCATGTATGTTCACACACTGGCTATTTGAAATTACTTTGGATCTTCTTGTAACCCATGTGGAGCTTGACGCCAGCGACCAAAATCCGCAGCACAGTCCACATGGGTGGCCATGACAGCAAAGGGGTTGAGGGCATCAGGGGCTATCCCTAGATCTACCGCCTCTTGGGGGACCAACAAGGAGGTCGTGAGCCGGCCGCAAGCGTTAGGGACAAGGAGCCCCACGGCGGTGTAGCCATGGCCTTGACCGGATGGTGCATACAACATGACACGGGGAAGTAAATAGTGGGGAGCTGGTGCTCCCAGGCACACGCGGAGTTGCACCTCCACAACGGCGAGGAGGCACACCGACGACATGAGCAACGGTTGGCGAGGGCAAAGGGGTGGCAGCTAGGGATTTTAGGGTGATTGAGGGATTTGGACAAGCCCCCTGCGCCCCCCCCCCACACACACACACTACTGGAATCATGAAATTTGCCATCAGCCAGTTCTTTGCCGTCAAGCTGATGGCAAAGACCGCTAGCGGACGGTAAAGAGTTGGGTGGGGTCCAGTGGACGACACTACTGTAATGGCCCACCACCCCCACCTCTTTGTAAAGCCTCTTTGTCGTCCGTTAGCAGACAGCAAAGAGGTTAATACATAATGGCTAATAACGACGCACCCCCACGCCTCTCTCTTCTCTCTCTGCTCCTCCGACCCAACCGCATCGAGCCCCACCGCCGACCACCGCCCCGCCCCCGACCCCCACCACGCCCCCGCCAGTTCTGACCCCCCTGCCCCGCCCCGACCACCACCACGCCCTGACCCCCACCGTGCCCCCGCCGCCTCGTCCCCGGCCCCCATCGCGCCCACGCTGCCCCTACCCTCCCACCGCCCTGCCTCGCCGCCCTGCTCCCGACCCCCACCGCGCCCCCGCCGCCCCGACAACATCGCCCCACCGCCCCGGCCACGACGCCCCTCCCCTGCGGTTGCCGCCCGAGCCCCGCCGTGAGGAAGGTCGCGTCGCCGCCCCCTCCCCTGCGGCGGACCTCCTCCACCGGCCGCCCCCTCCCCTGCGGTGAGCTCCTCCTCCTCCTCTTTTTTCGGTTTTTTTAGTTCTAGGTTTATGTTTAGTTTATATTTAGTTTTAGTTTCAGTTATAGTTTTAGGTTTATGTTTAGTTTAGTTTTAGGTTTAGTTCTGAAAGAAGAAGAAGAAAATAAGAAGAAGAAGAAGAAGAATAAGAATAAGAAGAAGAAGAAGAAGAAGAAGAAGAAGAGCAAGATCAGCAGCAGAAGAGGAAGACGAACAGGAACAACAGCTGCAATAACAACAGAATAGGTAAGAGGAAGAGGAAGATGAGGGATGATGAACTTTCACCATTCATCCATTTAGCTCTTAATGATGTGTACTGTCATTTGATAGTAGCTAGGATGAACCTTAATTTGTTTCGTAGCTAGGAGTGAACACGCGGGTGAGAACCGACCGGTGGCGAAGAAAGAGAAACATGGGTGGAGAAGAAAGACAAACATGAGAGAGAGAGAGAGAGAGAGCACGGGAGGCGATGCCAAGGGGTAATGCTCGTGTGGTATTTCTACCATAAGTAATCACAACTTTAGGTCTGTAGAGACATACCCTTCGATTTTAAGTGAAGAATCCGCGGAAGTCAACCTTGGGTAGATTTCCCCTACTAGCGGGGTTGGTGTTATTACCAAAAGGTCCCATGCATTGCAATGGGAAAAATCATCATCTCCAATGCCCATGATCACATTTTGCTGCATCATCACCAAGATACACTATCACTCTCAATTTCGTGAAATCAAGAATATTTTTTAAAACTCGTGTACATATTTCAAATCATGAACATATTTCAAATTAATGAACACATATTTACTAATTTTCGAATATTTTCTACAATCAAGAACATATTTTGAATTCATGAACATTTTATACTATTTGTAGACATTCTTTTTAAAATTGTGAACAAAATTTTAACAATGTTCTTGAATCACGAACATTTCTAGAATGGACGAACATTGTTTTGGAAATTGGTGGAACAATTTTTGAAATGCATGATCAGTTTTTGAATCAACGAACATTTTATGAGTGAATAAACTATTCTGTAAGTCACAAACAATTTTTTAAATTTTAAGGATATTTTTCCATTCATGAACAGTTTTTGGGTTGGTGAAACTTTGTTCAATTTCATTAACATTTTTTAATACATGAACTTTTTTTAAAAAATATAAACATTTTTTATTTGCTGAATATTTTGGAACAATTTTTTAAATTCATGATTTTTTTAATTTAATGAACATATTTTGAAATGCATGATCAGTTTTTGAATCAACGAACATTTTATGAGTGACTAAATTATTCTGTAAGTCACAAACAGTTTTTTAAATTTTTAGGATATTTTTCCATTCATGAACTGTTTTTGAGTTGGTGAAACTTTGTTCAATTTCATTAACATTTTTTAATACATGAAATTTTTAAAAAATTATAAACATTTTTTATTTGCTGAATATTTTTATAAACAGCCATTTTTTATAAAATCCCATAGTTTTTTAATCCATAAATATTTTATGATTTATTAAATATTTCATTTCAAAATTTTCAGTTTTTTTAAATTTCCAAACTTTTTTGAAGTCCCAAATTATTTTAAGTAGAAAAAAATAAAAACAGAAAAGAAAAGGAAAAGGTAAAAATGAAGTTCTAAAAACAGGCCGCCCGGACACGGGCCGGCCCAAACGGGCATGCTGCGTCTTCTCGCAATGCACAAAGCGCAGTATAGGCGGGGTATTCCTCTGTGTGAAACGATGTTTATCACTTATATGTGGCATTGATGGGTAATATTTTGCAAGTCTGGGGGCAATTTTTGTGATGTACCGCAAGAAGCCCTTTATTATTAGGTATAAATATAGATATAGATTAGCAGAGAAAATAATCTAGAGGGATGGTTTATTGTCAAATAAGGTTGAAGAAAAGCTACCGGTTCTTGTTAGCTTTTGGTTATTTCTATTTATAGCTCTTTATATTTTTACAACGAAAATTTCTAATTCTTTTCAGAAAAGAGCGAGATGTCTACCTATATAGATTTCAAATTTTGTGAAGCAATCTTTGTTTAGGGGCGTGAAGAAACCTATATATACATATGATTTTAGACAAGCAACCTATATATGCTTTTTTTAGACAAAAAATCTATATGTTTTTTTAGAAATACCTGTAACTTTATTCATACTCGTAACAATTACAAATACACCATTTTGGACCTAAAATCAAAGAAAATACAAAGTAACTCTTATGACTAAGAATTACAATGAAATCTCTTGAAAACGCCTTCTTCATGGTGTCAATCTCTGCTCGAAGAGATACTCTAAAGACTTCTATAAAGAAGGTGCAATTTGACTGGAGCAACGATGTTGTCACTTTTTCACCCGCACAATATGAGCAATAATGGGTTTTGAAAGCGCCTCCAAAGAGATGGGAAGCCTTGATCGATGAACGTACTTGGGTTGGGGATGATCCCCTAGAAGTGCAGGCCGTCGGATCACTATATCTTCACCATATTGTTGACGAAAGATTTCACCTCCACAAAAAAATAGATCAACAAAAAAGGCTTGACACCGCAACATAAACTCGTCAGATCTGAATAATCGGATCTGAGAGGATAGAAAACTATCTAACCTCATGCACCGCCAAAAGAACGAGAGGAAATTTATCCTCACAAAAACTATGATGATCACTGGACGATGATGAAGAACGTAGAGGTCTTGAAGATCCGAGGTCCCCCAGCTCCCAGTGCCAAATGGCAGCCGAAGGCGAGGGGGCCTAAATTTGTTAGACGACGACGGTGGCGGCGCAAGAAACCCTAGTTTGGGAAAAGAAGGAAAGGCACAAACTGGGCCATACTTGGACTAGCACACTTCAAACGCAGGCCCGGCCACAATGTGTGTACTGATCGACCGGTTGCTCTTTATCTTCTCAGAAACAAAAAAACCATTCCTCTTTCTTTCTTATAGAAACCCTAAGCGGCGGCGGCGAGCCCTTTTCTTAGCCAGATCTCAATACGGGAAGGCGAGCGGCGGCGAGGGGCGGCGAGCGGCGAGCCCTTTCTCCCTGGCCCTGGGAACCCCGATTCTCGTGGCCCTGGGAGCCCTTTCTCGGCGAAGGGACCAAGCTCTGCTCAAAGAACTCAGGAAGGAGGAGAAAGAACTCAAGGAGGCGGAGAGACAGCTGATGCAGGAGAGAGAGCAGATGGAGTCGACGGAGGAGCACCAGAGGTTAGATTTGTCCAGTTCGATTAAGCAGAGTCGAGATTTGTTGGAAAGGATCGAGCGCAACGCGCAGCGGCAGCTGCTTGTTACGAATGAAATCAGGCGCTTGAGCCAGCAGATGAGGGCTGTCAAAGCCCGCAGCCTGACGGATATTCAGGGCGTGGAGCACAAGACTGAAGAAACTGCAGCAGCCTTGAATGGGCATGAGGCTGCTAATGGCGGGGAGCACAAGATGGAAACTGACGCCTTGGATGAGCATGGTGATGCAGCTCATAGCAGGGAGCGGACGGTGGAAAATGTCGACGGCGGTGGTGATGAGGAGCACATGGACTGCGACATTTCATCCATGGAGGACCAGGTGCCGAGGATCGACTCCAAATCAGAGCCAGAGGCAGAGGCCGCGACAGGTCCACATACCACTATGTCGACGATTGAATCAAATATCTCTGTATCAGACAAGATAATACCCAAGCCTGCAGATCATGTTCCCATCAAGAGAGGCGATGATGTTGTTGAGAAGATCGACAGAGGCAAATCAGCCCAACCATTACTGATCGAGGCTGAGAAGATGGCCGCCGAACAGAAGGAATTTGCTCAGTACGCTGATGCCTGGGATGCTAAATGGGGTTCGGCAGGGTTCGGTCTCTTCCATTACATGAGTGAGTAAACATACATGCATGCATCTTGTTTATCTTACTCAATTTTGTTTAGTTAGTTTCCTTACTCTCTTTTCTTACCTTGGGTCCTATGTCTTTCTATAAGGGAAGGGAAGGGAAGGGAAGTGAAGGGATTTACTTTGCTGCTTATCTACTACTTGTTCATGTTACCAAAATTTTAACACCTGCTTCCATTGATCGATTTCTGCAGCGACGGTCAGTTCCATGCAATATACACACTTGATACCCGGGAGCGCCCCAAGGCAATATTGTTCAGCCGCGCCTAGCCTCCAGGTCGTCTCCATCAGACTGGCAGAAATTCAAGGTGGTCTGGAATGGCCGTTGCCAGTGTACGGTATGATTGCTGTCAGAGACCACGTGGATCACAATCGCAACCTTCTGTTTGCCTGCTATAGGAGCAGGTGTCAGATACTCAAGGAAAAGGTATGTATACCATCTTAATATACATACCTTTGTTAATAAGGTGATATTGTTTGCCTTCCTGGGCCTTCATATTTGTCAGTAGCTAATAAGGTGATCGATGATGCTTGCAGGAGCCCTTTTTGGCCTTGACTGGCCCCTCCCGTGCAATTGTGTGCGAGGAATCGGTTGACTTTGAAATCCAACTGAAAGTAAGAGGTACAACAGAGTCCGAAGATAGAGCATTGATCACTGGTGTGTGCACTTACAACAGAGGGGATGATACTGTTTTCTTTACCAACTGCTTCTGCACCATAGAGTTTAGATTGGAGGTACTTCAGGAAGCAGTCCAGGCCACTGTTTTGGGCGTCCGTGTCAAAGACGGGTCATGGCCTTCTGGATGGGGAGGCCGAGTCGCTTGCTCAGTCATTGATGGTGAAATTGACGTCACATCCGGGCAACTTGAGCTGCTTGTTTCTCGTGGAAGTGCCATGCCCGTGACTTCTGAGGGTTACCTTCTTCTGTCAAGGAATGTCGTTTCTGTAGATGTTAACAGGAGCCTGAATTTTCTCCTAGAGGCCTGCTTACCATCTGGTGATACCATTGCACAAAAAGAATTGTCCTTCGAACCCAAACTTTGCAACATAAGTCAGGATAGTTGTGAACTTAAGGGTATTGAGTTGGAGATCACTGTTGCTTGGTCTAGTCTTGTTTCTGAGAAGCGGGGTATTTCGGTACAAGGATGTGTTGGTGACGAGGAGCAGGACTGGGACGTTGCATCAATGGAGCAGCAAGTGCCGAAGATAGACTCCAAATTGACATCGGAGATGAGTCTGGATACCAGTGAATTGGCGAATGAATCGAATACCTCCATGTTCGTACCAAACAAGTCAATACTTGAACCTGCAGATTCTGTTGCCACCAACACAGGTTATGATGTTGAGAAGATGGATAGAGGCAAATCAGACGAACAATTAAAAATTGAGGCCAAGGAGATGGCTGCCGAACGGAAGCGTTTTGCCATGTATGTTGATGCCTGGGAAGGGACATGGGGGGGTTCTGATGGGTTCGGTTGCTTCCGAGACATGAGTGAGTAAACATGCATGCATCTTGCTTATCTTACTGAACTTTGGTTAACTAGTTTCCTTCCTCCTTTTTACCTTTGGTCGTACTTGTTTGCATAAGGGAAGTGGAGGGAAGGAATTACTTTGTTGCTTATCTATTAGTACCTGTTCATGTTACAAGATTTCTAACAGCTGCTTCCACTGATCTTGTTCTGATGCATGCAGCGGCAGTGAGTTCCATGCAATACACACACTTGATACCAGGGAGCACCCCGTTGCACTATGGTCGAGTCGGGCCTAGCCTGCAGATCTTCTCTGTCAAACTCGCAGAAATACGAGGTGGTCTGGAATGGCCGTTGCCAGTGTACGGCACGGTCGCTGCCCGAGACCATGTGGATCACAATCGCAACCTTCTGTTTGCCCGCAACAGGAGTGAGTGCCAGACACTCAATGAAGAGGTATCTATCTCTACCATCTTAATCTTATCAATATGCTCTTCGTTTGATTTTGGGGATATTGTGGACATGCCTGCCTGGCCTGGGCCCTCTTGTTTATCAGTTGCTAATAAGGTGATTGCCGATGCTTGCAGGATTCCTTTTTGACCTTGACTGGCCCCTCTCGTGCAATTGTCAGCGAGGAATCTGTTGTCCTGGAAATCCAACTAAAAGTAAGAGGTAGAACCAAGTCTCAAGATAAGCCACTGATGAATGGCGTGTGCAGTTACTACAGCAGAAGAGAAGGCCCCGTTTGCTTTAGGAACTGCTTTTGCACCCTAGAGTTAAGTTTGGAGGGACTTCAGAAAACAGTCCAGGCGACTATTTTGGGCGTCCGTGTCAAAGAGGAGGGGTCATGGCCTAAAGCATTCGGAGGTCGAGTTGCTTGCTCAGTCACTGGACCTGACGCCAGTCCTCAGGAAATTGAGCTGCTTGATTCTCGTTATACAGCCATGCCGATGACTTCTCAGGGTTACCTTGTTCTATCAAGGAATGTTGTCTCTGTAGACTATCATGGAAGCCTGAATTTTGTCTTGGAAGCCTACTCAGATTCCGGTAATAAAGTTGCACAAAAAAATGAGACCTTCGAGCCCAAGTTTTCCAACATAAGCCAGCAAACATGTATACTCACTGGAGGCATTGAGTTGGAGATTACTGTTGCATGGTCCAGTCTGGTTTCTGAGAAGTGGGACATCTCGGTACAAGGATGTGTAGTATTATAATAAGATATATGGTCCTTTTGATTTGTTGTATTTTGTGAATTTAGTATTTTCTGTACCAGTCCAACTATATTTGGTGTCTGTTTCTGTTAATCAACACAAACCGACACGAAATATAGTTGGACAGCATATCTGGTACAGAAAAATAATTCACAAAACAAACACCATGGACAAAGGAAATCAACATATTCAGTCGGCAAATATGTCAACCGCATCATCAGGGGACAAAAGACGCAATGCATATTCAGTTAACAAACTCAGAGGGAGAGCACCAAAATTCACACCCACACCTAAGACAAAAGCTCAGAGGGTGGGTACATGGATTTGGATTGAGCACAACCAGTTATACACATATGTTACGGTAACTCACTCCCATGTTGCTTCTTTTGGCCATGGTGCAATGCATATATTCAGTTAACAGACCCAATGGGAGAGCAACCAGTTACACACAATGCACCAAAATTCACACCCAAGGCCCAACACAAAAAACTCAAGGACTTCTTACAAGGATTTGGATTGAGCACAACCAGTTCTACACATATTCAGTTATTAGGGCTTCAGATTGCAGCCCCTCACTCCCATGTTGCTTCTTTTGGCCATGGAGCTTCAAATTGGCCGCCCTCCTGGATTAATGCCTTGCAACCGAATTCTTCATCATGCTTAACCAACAGAATTTCCCCTCCAAGCAATAAGGACAAATCAATCTCTGCAGTTGGCCTTCGCCGGAAGCACAAGTTCGCTTTGCGGTGCTCCTGCTCTTTACTTGCACATGCTTCGTTCGCCAGCTTGACAACACGTTCATACGGATTAATGTAGCCAGCTTGCTTCTCATATCGTTCTTTGTACTTGAAAAGCAGGTTCCTTTCCTCCCATAGAGCAACATACAGCTTCATTCCGGTTTTTGACAACCCCTTCCAATCATTGAAGAGCTTAATTAATGGAGCACTGGGTGTCTGCGCAATGTCCCTGTCAATAGCATCAATGACCCATTGCCTTGCCTTGGCAAACCTCTGTGCTTCGCCAAACAAGATGAACACCGTGCAAACAAATCTCTGCCCTTCATCTGTGACTTCCTGATTAGGATTGAGTTGCAGATCTTTAAAAAAATTGAAGATTCTCCGAAGTATTCCTTTACCAAATTGAACATTTCCACTATAAACAACATGAAAGCAAGTTAGATATACAAAAAAGTGACGGAATAAAGCATAACAAGTCACAAATATGTTAGGCACTTGTTTAGGCTGGTTTGACACACAAACAGGGAAAAAGAAATTGAGCAGCCCCAGATAACTGAATATGAGAGAACATGTTAAATTGTCAATGATAATGAAACTTGAAAACATGTTGAATTGTCAATGAACAGCCACTTGTTTACACATTTGAATTGTCAATGATAATGCAATGTTAGAAACATGACTTGAACGCTCAATAATGCTGAATAAACAATAGTTTTCCAGCATGTTTCCTTGAGGAGGCTGGTTTCACATACAAACATGGATGGAAATGAAAACTGAGCAGACACATGTTGATAGGATAAACAGGCCACATGTAAACACAAGATTACAGACATAAATATGGCTTACAATGGAGCTGAACAGCCACATTTGAATTCTTGTGTATCATACAGAAATAGTCCAGCACCCCGCACCCCACCACAATGATATGCAATGTTATTTATAGTGAAACAGGACTTGAATGCTCAATAATCATGAATAAACAATGGTTTTCCAGCATGCTTCCTAGATGTGATTAAACTTAAATAACTTGTTGGCCAAGTTTGTACCAAATAATTAGATTAACAAGATTCAACATGCAATCAGAAATGAAATTGGGAATTGGTTCAAAGGTCTTGCATACAAAAACATTTAGCTAGACACAACTACAACATTTAACATACCCACTCCCTGGGGTGGTCTAGCACTACCATGCTGAATTAGTGAGAGCACTAGATTGGCATAAGTTGATATGTTGTACTCATTTATTTATGTTTTCCAACGATCAACACACTAAGATAATATCAATTGGAACATACCACTTGGTACATCTCAGTTATCATGATGCAAATAGCATGTTTATTTAGAGTATCATTGCAGACATGGTTTTGATGTCAAGGCCCACTTTCTGCTGCTTGATAAAAGATGGGTTTCCAGCATGGCCCCTGAAGTAGGACCTAAATGTACTTTGCTTCCCAGATGAAACTTCAAATTGGTATCAAATGTCTCCAAATACTGGATATAACAGGAGCAGAAGGATTTCCAAGTAGTAAAATAATCTCTCAAATTTGCCTTATTGACAGATCTTGCATACTAAAACATCTAGCTAGACATGGTTTTTTGCCACTAAATTCTGCTCGGGTATTTCTGCATAAAGTAGAGGGTTAAACAGACAAACTACATCCAACACAGCTGAGGCATAGTACCTGCCCATCTGTCTAACTGCTAGCATCCTTGTTTAGTCTATTTTGTGAAAAGGGCAGTTAATAGTCCACGACGGAGGTATGTATAAGCTGTTAATGCACATGTATAATTTGATGACTACAAAATATTGAAATTCACTAGGGTGTAAGTTGAAGGCACTCAATGTATATTTTGTTTTGACATGGAAAAAGGATTTAAGTATGAACAAACAAGAATTGCAACAACTAGTTAAAAATCAACTTCAGAACACTTATAGTTTAACATGGTTAGAGTCATAATTTGTTGGGTCGGACTTTCCCAATCGGCTAGGCACATCCTCCCTAAAAGTTCTCCACGGGGTTACATCTTTAGCTTGGATGGAGAGATATACGCGAAAACCGATAACATAATTATCGTGTTCACGTACCAAAATTGCTCCATCACCACATATGATCGATATTGAGTGGAACGATTGCTTCTTCGGCTAAGATAAAGAGATAGAATAAGAATCAATCGACCATTTCAAAAATGAACAAAACATTGAAGTGTCATTGAACACAGAACAATAAATCTTGGTACCTCTGTCTGGGTTTTGGGTGTCACCGGGACATTCACAAACTTGCCATCCTCTTTGGCAATGGAAAGAAGCATAGAAGGAACATTGACATATCTCTGATGTCTCAACTGGAACAAACGCCGAAAGTCCTCTGCGGTTGGCTCTATCGGAAAGTCAAATGTTTGGAGAACTGTCTCAGCCAGAATTGTCCTAAATGAATTGGCCGCAGCTGCTATATCTGCATCACGTTGTGCATTCAGGAACTTGTTCAGCTCCCGATCAGCTTGTTTTGTACTTGTAGACATTTTTGTGGTAGCTAAAGACAACAATATATGGTCAGATATTTTCTAAGTGCAATTAAGCAGTGCACCACTAAACACAAGAAATACAAGACACTTTTTACACCTCAGATCATCAATTACAACAGTGGTGACAAACACATATCGTAATATAACACACGCAAAATTCAGAGTAGATATTGTTTCTAATAAAATATTATCAGCAATTTTTCCATGAAGGTTAAAGCCTCACAGCACATGATGAATCCACCATTTTAAACAAGAATATATTTGTGACAACTTGCGCAGAACCAGGACAAATGATTTATTTCTATTGAATTGATCTGAAATTCATTAGTGTAAGTGCCAATTGACAATGCATGCAGCACTTACTGATAATATTCTTCACAATTGATGTGGACAAATGGAACTAAACAATGAGCACAAGCTTAAAGCCTAATTAGGAACAGCACAACATCTTATCAAACAAAGAAATGAAAGAGATTGCAAAGTCAGTGTTGCTCCTCAAGTATAAAATTCAGAGTAGATATTGTTTAATATTATTAGCAATGATTCTATCAAGGTTAAAGCCTTATCAGCACAACACAATCAACCATTTTAAACAAGAATTTATTTGTGACAAATTGCACAAAACAAGGACAAATGTCTTACGCATATACCCACATTTGCAGCAATGATGTCTTTACAATTGTGACCAATGAAACAAAACAAGGAGCACCTAATGAGGAACAAAACAAGGAGCTCCTCAACAAATGTGCTTGCTGTAATAATAAAAGGACACCTTTTCTCCTCCGACTTATATTACAAGGATTGTGATACAGAAATATCCCACTTAGCACAAGTAAGGAGTTTATTGTCTAAAAACTGCAAGCATAAAGAAACACCCTAACTTGGGACACACACAAGGCCTTTTATGTACACTAAGCTATATCTTCAGAATTGATTTGCTTGAAGCCAAAGTGGCTTATTCACCAGATCACCATAATATACAAGAACATGAACAGCATTGCACTTTGTGGCAGTAACAAGTAGTTCAATGACAGACCAACATTAGGGGAAGATATTACCTTAAGAGGATCAGCCTCACCCTATTGCACCGTGCACCAGGTATCTCTGATGTCTCTCTTCAACAGGAACAAGCTGCAGGCACCACGCCACGAGGAAGCAACCTACAAGGCACCCAGGGTTGCCTCCTTCCACCGCCTGGAACCAACCAAGGACACGGACTGGTTTGTCTCCCTCTGCCGCCGCCACCAACAACACCTGTAGGGTGAGAAACAAGAGCAAGCGGTTGGGACCAATGCAGGTGACAAGGTAAATCAATTGAACAGGGGAAACAAGTGGGGTGATAGCATACCTCAGATGTGATGGCCGATGGGCGCAGTCGTAGCCGGCAAGGTTCCTCAAGTAATGTGCTCACTGGTGATAAAGAAGTATCCAACTTAGCACAAATAAGCAGTTTATTGACCAAAAACTGCAAGCATAAAGATACATCCTAACTTAGCACAAACAAGCCCTTATACTTTTGGGGGAGATATTACCTTGGAGGATTTGGCCTCCCGCTGCCCCAGGTAACTTCGCTGCCTTCCTTCACCTCCTACCGGAAGCAGTTGCTGGCACGTCTCACGCGGAAGCAACCGACAAGGCAGACAGGGCTGCCTCCCACCACAGCCGGCAACCACCCAACGAGGCGGACGGGGTTGCCCCCCTCCGCCGCCGGGATCGAACCAACGACGAGGACTGGCTTGCCTCACTCCACCGCTGGGAGGCGGCTCCCTCCGCCGCAGGGAACCAACCGACGACGCGGAAAGGGTTGCCTCCTTCCGCCGCCACCGACGACAAACCCCTGTAGGGCAGGAAACAGGGGCGAGCAGTTGGAGGCAATGCAGGTCCCAAAGGGAATCGAACGAAAGGGGGGAACAAGTGGGGTGATGGTGTACCTGAGATAGAGGTGAGCGATGGGCGAAGGTCGTCGCCGGCGAGGTTCCGCCGGCCCGCCGAGCGCTCGGCCTGTGGAGCGGATGTAGGATCTAGAAGTAGGAGTGTCTAGAGGGGGGTGATTAGACACTTAGTGCTAAAGTTGCAATTTTTAATCTTTGTCGGTTTGAGTGGAGTTTTGGGCACAATTTCAACACACACAATACATATCAAGCAAGCATGCAAAGAGTATATGAGCAGCGGAAAGTAAAGCATGCAACTTGCAAGAAGGTAAAGGGAAGGGTTTGGAGAATTCAAACGCAATTGGAGACACGGATGTTTTTCCCGTGGTTCGGATAGGTGGTGCTATCCTACATCCACGTTGATGGAGACTTCAACCCACGAAGGGTAACGGTTGCGCGAGTCCATGGAGGGCTCCACCCACGAAGGGTCCACGAAGAAGCAACCTTGTCTATCCCACCATGGCCATCGCCCACGAAGGACTTGCCTCACTAGCGGTAGATCTTCACGAAGTAGGCGATCTCCTTGCCCTTACAAACTCCTTGGTTCAACTCCACAATCTTGCCGGAGGCTCCCAAGTGACATCTAGCCAATCTAGGAGACACCACTCTCCAAGAAGTAACAAATGGTGTGTTGATGATGAACTCCTTGCTCTTGTGCTTCAAATGATAGTCTCCCCAACACTCAACTCTCTCTCATAGGATTTGGATCTGGTGGAAAGAAGATTTGAGTGGAAAGCAACTTGGGGAAGGCTAGAGATCAAGATTCATATGGTAGGAATGGAATGTCTTGGTCTCAACACATGAGTAGGTGGTTCTCTCTTAGAACATATGGATTGGAATTGTGTATGTGTTCTGATGGCTCTCTCCACGAATGAAGAGGAGGTGGAGGGGTATATATAGCCTCCACACAAAATCCAACCGTTACACACAATTTTCCAATCTCGGTGGGACCGAATCAAAAAACTCGGTCAGACCGAAATGGTAAACCTAGTGACCGTTAGAGATTTCGGTGGGACCGACTGGATCAACTCGGTGGGACCGATGTGCTAGGGTTAGGGTAAATCCAAAACTCGGTTTGACCGATTACTCAAACTCGGTGGGACCGATTTTGGTAATAAGCGAAACAGAGAGTTGGCCAAGCAAACTCGGTGGGGCCGATTGCATATCTCGGTGGGACCGAAAGTATTGCAATAGGTAACAGAGAGTTTGCAAGCCCATCTCGGTGAGACCGAGATCCCATCGGTGAGACTGAACTGATTAGGGTTTGGCAGTGGCTTATGACAAGTGAAACTCGGTGGCGCCAGATAGTAAGAATCGGTAGGACCGATTTTGGCTTAGGGTTTAGGTCATATGTGGATATGGGAAAGTAGTTGAGGGTTTTGGAGCATATCACTAAGCACATGAAGCAAGAGGCTCATTAAGCAACACCTCATCCCTTCTTGATAGTATTGGCTTTTCCTATGGACTCAATGTGATCTTGGATCACTAAAAGTGTAAAATGAAGAGTCTTGAGCTTGAAGCTTTAGCCAATCCTTTGTCCTTAGCATCTTGAAGGAGTTCCCACAACCTTTAGTCCATGCCACTCCATTGTTGAACTTATCTGAAACATACTAGATAAAAGTGTTAGTCCAACAAGAGATATGTTGACATTAATTACCAAAACCACCTGGAGAGCACTTGTGCTTTCAATCTCCCCCTTTTTGGTAATTGATGGCAACATACATCAAAGCTTTAGATAAAGATATAAAGAACAGCAAGTAAAGCTTTGGAAGGACATATAACAAGCATAGGCTCCCCCTACATGTATGCACTCATGTAAATGTGAAATATAGAAGCATGTGAGAGCATAACCATGACAGAGTAGGCAATGTGTTACATGTATCTTGGCCATATGCATCAGAGCAAAAGATTATCAAGGAAAATTCCTTCATGCTCATGAGTCCTTCTTGCAAACATTATGTACATAAGCAAGAATTCCTCATACTCATGATTTTGATGCATACACTTACCTTGTAGTCCTTAGCTGGCTTAGGATGGAATGAACCTGCACAAACAAGGTTAGATAACACAAGTACATCCACTAGCCAGAGCAAACCAAAGAAGCCACAAGAGAACCAAGACTGGGATGACATGTAGAGAGTGAGTACAAAGTACCACATTGGATTTGACATGTCCCCAAGAGTAAAGATATGCGAAGAATCTGACTGATTTCTTTCCCTTAGGTGTCTCGCTCCCCCTGAATCTTACATGGGATATTGGGAGAAGATAGGGAACGGAAAATCAGAGCTGAAAGATACAAATGAATAGAACTTAATGCACAAATGAGCACAAATGAACATGTCTTTCCCCCAAAAAGACATGTGACATCTCTCCTATTTAACATCAAGCATCTGGGATCCTTGAGTATTCTCTCCCCCTGGAAATCTCTTTCTCCCCCTTAATACGTTCTCCTTTGTAGGTGATGTGATCTCTCTCTCCTACAAGCTTTGATGTGATCTCTCTCTCCCCCTTTGACATCCATTTCCTAGAAGGGTTTCTGGAATCCGTCGTATAGGTTTGGTCCTGGAGACTCAGCACAAAGCAATGGATAAAAATTGGGATGCTTGTAGAGGACAAGATTCATTGAGTGGAGCTGGATCAGAAGAAATATAGAATATGTGGCAAGCTGTTTTTCCTGTTACGAAATCGGTGGCACCGAGTGGTATATTTCAGTGGTACCGAAGGGATTCGGTTGGACCGAAAATTACAAATCGGTGAAACCGAGTTCATCATAGAGAAAACACTTGTCACCTCAGCTCACTAGACAAATAAGATCTCACAAAGATTTGCAAGGAATTAGATGCAGAAATATGTAGAACAAAGAATCAAAGAAAATGGAAGTTCTAGATGAAGTTTTTTTTGAAAAAGAAACAAAATATGCATGAGACAAATGCAATAACACAGAAAAGAACACAAGAGAACTTCATCTGGAGTTGGGCGGTGACATGGTCACCTATGTTAGAGTATATTGACTTAGGAGTCAAGTGAGAACACTTGATCATAGGTCATACTCATCGTTTAAGCTCAAAATGGGGTTACCATTTTTCGTTTAAGCATCTTGATGTATTCACATCTTGTTGAGTTGCTTTGACTCATGTCTTGGAGTAAAGCTTCTCTAAGATGGAATAACATACCTTGGGTGGTGGTGTGGTTCTTGCTCATGTAGTTGAACTTGTGTGGGTGCTCAAGGTTGATGTAGCTCATCAAGAGTTGGGAGCACCACTTGGAGTTTGAGTTCATCTACCTACATGGGTTAGTTCTTGCAAGGAAGAGCACTTGTGTATCCAAAAATGACAATCATGAAGCTCAACATAGAAGTTGTCAAAGGATATGTTTGAATGGTTTTTGTGCTTCCTTGTCTTCAACCACCATTGTGTAGAGACTTGGTGATGTAGAGATTGCTCAAGATGTGAGTGAGTCGCAATCTCATGGAATTAGATTCAACCAAGCACCTACATGGGTTAGACGACATGCAAGATACAAATATATCCAAGACATAAGATAGTCATCATAAGAGATATATCAAGGATTAGTCAAAAGCTCATGTCTTGCATGCATCCATGGAATACCTACTCCAAGTTCGAAGCATCAATAATGCTCAATTCACCTCTCAACCTGCAAAATACTTTCTCATCAAGAGGTTTAGTAAATATATCCGCTAATTTCTTATCGGTACGAACATGCTTAAGATCAATGTCACCCTTAGCAACATGGTCTCGAATGAAATGATGACGAACTTCAATATGCTTAGTTCGAGAATGTTGTATAGGATTATGACCAATTTTGATAGCACTTTCATTCTCACAAAGCAGTGGAACATGTTTCACATAGATCCCATAATCTTTAAGAGTTTGGGTCATCCAAAGTAATTGAGCACAACATGAACCAGCGGCAATGTATTCCGCTTCGGCGGTGGATAAGGATACCGAGTTTTGTTTCTTGGAAGACCAAGACACAAGAGATCTACCAAGAAATTGACAAGTACCCAAAGTAGACTTTCTATCAACCTTGTCCCCGGCATAATCTGAGTCGGAATAGCCAACAAGATCAAAAGAGGACCTCTTAGGATACCAAATGCCAAAGTTTGGTGTATGAATTAAGTATCTCACTATCCTTTTCACGGCCTTAAGATGACATTCTTTAGGAGCAGCTTGATAACGTGCACACATGCACACACTTAGCATAATGTCGGGACATGAAGCACATAGGTATAACAAAGAACCAATCATAGAGCGATAAACCTTTTGATCAACCGGTTCACCATCTTTGGTCAAATCAAGATGTCCACTAGTAGGCATGGGTGTAGACATACCTTTGCATTCTTGCATATTGAACTTCTTGAATAAGTCCTTGGTGTACTTAGTTTGAGAGACAAATGTACCTTCCTTAGTTTTCTTGATTTGCAAACTGAGAAAGAATTTGAGTTCACTCATCATAGACATCTCAAACTTCTCTGACATTAGCTTTCCAAACTTTTCACTAAAGAGAGGGTTAGTTGAACCAAATATGATATCATCAACATAAATTTGGCATACAAATAGTTCTCCATTAACCCTTTTAGTAAAAAGAGTAGAATCAATTTTACCAATTTCAAAACCGCTTGCAATAAGGAACTTGGTCAAGCATTTATACCATGCTCTAGGAGCTTGTTTAAGACCATAAAGAGCTTTGTGAAGTTTGTAAACATGATTTGGTTTCTTAGGATTGATAAAAGGTTGTTTGACATAAACTTCCTCCTCTATTTCACCATTTAGAAAAGCACTTTTAATGTCCATTTGGTACAAGGTGATATTATGGTGATTAGCATAGGCAAGTAAGATGCGAATGGACTCAAGTCTAGCAACGGGAGCATATGTCTCACCATAGTCCATACCTTCGACTTGTGTGTACCCTTGGGCGACGAGACGTGCTTTGTTGTGAACCACCTGTCCATCTTCATCTTGCTTGTTGCGAAACACACATTTGGTACCAATGATGTTGTGGTTGTTGTCGGGCTTCTCAACCAATGTCCAAACTTGGTTTCTCTCAAAGTTGTGTAGCTCTTCATGCATAGCGTTTATCCAATCCGAATCTTCCAATGCTTCTTCAACCTTCATAGGTTCAATGCTAGAGATGAATGAATAGTTTTCACAAAAGTTAGCTAAACGAGTCTTTGGGCGAGTGATTCTCCCGGTTTGTATATCATTAAAGATTTGCTCGACGGGATGATCTTTGGCGATTCTTGCTCGAACTCGTGAGAGTTTTTGCTTGGGTCTTTGTTGAACATCTTCTTCATCTTGTTCTTCTTCATCTTGGCCTTCTTCATTGTTGACGTTGTCGTTCTCTTGTCGTGGTGGAGAAGGAGGTTGTTGATGTTCGTCTTGATGCATTTCCTTGTCTTCTTCATCTTGGTGTGTCCCACTTGTGGATGCTTCCGTACCAATTCTTGGTTCACCTTGTTGTGAAGTAGAAGCTTCCACTTGGACGGACGAGGTACTCTCCTTCACCTCCGTTGGACGAATTTTGCCAATAGAAAAGTCTTGGATTGCTTCTGAAGGGTCTTTGTCTCCTGCATCAATTGGCAATTGCTCTACTTGCGAGACATTAGATTCATCAAACTTCACATCTACCGTCTCTTCAACCTTTTGGGTGAACTTGTTGTAGACACGGTAAGTGTGAGAGTTTGAGTCATAACCAAGTAGAAAACCTTCATGTGATTTAGGAGCAAACTTTGAACGACGATGCTTATCAAGAATGTAGCACTTTGAGCCGAATACTCGAAAGTATCCAACCTGGGGTTTGTTACCGGTGAGGAGCTCGTATGCCGTCTTGCGGAGTAGCTTGTGAAGATACAAGCGGTTTGTTGCATGACAAGCTGTCTCAACCGCTTCTGCCCAAAAGTGCTTCGGCGTCTTGTATTCATCAAGCATCGTTCTTGCCATTTCGATGAACGTCTGGTTCTTCCTCTCAACAACTCCATTTTGTTGAGGTGTGTACGTAGCCGAGAACTCGTGTGAAATCCCTTCTTCGTCAAGAAAGGTGTCCACATTTGCGTTCTTGAACTCCGTTCCGTTGTCACTCCGAACCTTATTGATCTTCACGTCAAACTGATTTTGGGCCTTCCTAGCGAAGTTTTTGAAGATCTTCTGGACCTGCGACTTGTCATTAAGAAAGAACACCCACGTAAATCTTGAAAAATCATCAACTATAACTAGACCAAAAGAATTTCCACCGAGACTCTTGTAGGCGTTGGGACCAAAAAGATCCATATGAAGTAGCTCGAGTGGCCTCCTTGTGGTCATGATGTTCTTCACGGGATGCCTTCCTCCAACCTGTTTACCTGCTTGACAAGCACTGCAAAGTCTATCCTTATCAAATATGACATCGTTAACTCCAAGGATATGATTTCCTTTAATAAGCTTGTCAAGATTTCTCATGCCAACGTGACCTAGTCGTCTATGCCACAACCAACCTTTTGAGGATTTAGCAATAAAGCAAGTTTTAGGTTGTGCCTTTTTAGAGAAATCGACAATGTAAAGATCACCTCTACGCATACCGGTAAAGACCATTTTATGATTGTCTCGACGAAATACTTGGCAATCTACCTCAGTAAATAGGACATTCAAACCGAAATCAGCAAGTCTAGATACTGAAAGTAAGTTGTAGCCGAGTGATTCAACGAGCATGACATTTTGCATGGAACTATCATGTGAGATGGCCACCTTACCAAGGCCAACCACTTTACCCTTTGAATTATCACCAAAGGTGACATATTTTCGAGGGCCGTCATTTTCAGCAAGCTGACGGAACATCTCTTCATCTCCGGTCATATGATCAGTACATCCACTATCAAGAACCCATTCCTTTCCTCCTGACTCATATCCCCGAAGATTTGCCGTAAGACCAAAATGTCTCATTGCATCATCAAGATCGAAGTCACTATCATCATCATCATCATCATCATAGTATCCATGTTCACCATCATCTTGTGACTCATCATTTCCTAGAGAGGGTAATTCATTAGATAAATGACCATCAAAGTGGTCACTTTTATGAATTCTTATAGCTTTGGATATAATAATTCCAATATCTCCTTTAGCATGCTTGAGATTGGTAAGCTCAAATAGACAATCACCAAAAATAGGATCACTAGAGTTCATCTTACTCAAGGCAATAGATTTATGGAGAACTTCATCCAAATTTTTCAGGGAATGATCGGGAAATCGTTCCTCAAGAAATTTCCATATAGTATAGGCACAATTAAGAGTAGGAAAACTAGCAATCAAATTTTTGGGCAATCCTCTAATGATGAGCTCAATAGTTCTAAGATTGCGATGCAAAGGATCAATATGATGCGCACAAGGGCTAGCAATATACTTGTTCAAATGATATTGATTGAAAATTACAAGCATCTCATTTTTCCACTCATGAAAATACTCTCCATCAAGAATAGGCACCCTATGTCTAAGACTCCCTAAGGTAGACACTGTTGGGGAACGCAGTAATTTCAAAAAAATTCCTACGCACATGCAAGATCATGGTGATGCATAGCAACGAGAGGGGAGAGTGTTATCTACGTACCCTCGTAGATCGCAACGGAAGCGTTGACGCAACGTAGAGGAAGTAGTCGTACGTCTTCCCGATCCGACTGATCCAAGCACCGTTACTCCGGCACCTCCGAGTTCTTAGCACACGTATAGCTCGATGACACTCCCCGGGCTCCGATCCATCAAAGCTTCGGGGATGAGTTCCGTCAGCACGACGGCGTGGTGACGATGATGATGTTCTCCCGACGCAGGGCTTCGCCTAAGCACTACAACGATATGATCGAGGTGGAATATGGTGGCAGGGGGCACCGCACACGGCTAAGGAACGATCACGTGGATCAACTTATGTGTTCAAGGGTGACCCCCTGCCCCCGTATATAAAGGATCCAAGGGGGGGGGTGCGGCCGGCCCTATGGAGGCGCGCAGGAGGAGTCCTACTCCCACCGGGAGTAGGACTCCCCTCCCCTCTTCCTTGTCCAACTAGGAGAGGTGGAGGGAGAATAGGAAAGGGGGGGCGCCGCCCCTCCCTCCTTGTCCAATTCGGACTAGGGGGAGAGGGGGCGCGTGTCCTGCCCTGGCAGCCCCTTCCTCTTCTCCACATTAGGCCCATAAGGCCCATTAACCCCCTGGGGGGTTCCGGTAAACCCCCCCCCCCCGGTGCTCCGGTTTTAGCCGATACTTCTCCGGAACCCTTCCGGAGTCCGAATATAGTCATCCAATATATCAATCTTTATGTCTCGACCATTTCGAGACTCCTCGTCATGTCCATGATCATATCCGGGACTCTGAACTAACTTCGGTACATCAAAATGCATAAACTCATAATAACTGTCATCGTAACGTTAAGCGTGCGGACCCTACGGTTCGAGAACAATGTAGACATGACTGAGATACATCTTCGGTCAATAACCAATAGCGGGACCTGGATGCCCATATTGGCTCCTACATATTCTACGAAGATCTTTATCGGTCAGACCGCATGACAACATACGTTGTTCCCTTTGTCATCGGTATGTTACTTGCCCGAGATTCGATTGTCGGTATCTAATACCTAGTTCAATCTCGTTACCGGCAAGTCTCTTTACTCGTTCCGTAATACATCATCTCGCAACTAACTCATTAGTTGCAATGCTTGCAAGGCTTATGTGATGTGCATTACCGAGAGGGCCCAGAGATACCTCTCCGACAATCGGAGTGCCAAATCCTAATCTCGAAATATGCCAACCCAACATGTACCTTTGGAGACACCTGTAGATCTCCTTTATAATCACCCAGTTACGTTGTGACGTTGGGTAGCACACAAAGTGTTCCTCCGGTAAACGGGAGTTGCATAATCTCATAGTCATAGGAACATGTATAAGTCATGAAGAAAGCAATAGCAACATACTAAACGATCGGGTGCTAAGCTAATGAAATGGGTCATGTGAATCAGATCATTCAACTAATGATGTGATCCCGTTAATCAAATAACAACTCTTTGTTCATGGTTAGGAAACATAACCATCTTTGATTAACGAGCTAGTCAAGTAGAGGCATACTAGTGACACTCTGTTTGTCTATGTATTCACACATGTATTATGTTTCCGGTTAATACAATTCTAGCATGAATAATAAACATTTATCATGAAATAAGGAAATAAATAATAACTTTATTATTGCCTCTAGGGCATATTTCCTTCAGTCTCCCACTTGCACTAGAGTCAATAATCTAGTTCACATCGCTATGTGATTAACACCAATAGTTCACATCTTTATGTGATTGGTTCACATCTCCATGTGACTAACACCCAAAGGGTTTACTAGATTCAATAATCTAGTTCACATCGCTATGTGATTAACACCCAAAGAGTGATCATGTTTTGCTTGTGAGAGAAATTTAGTCAATGGGCCTGCCAAATTCAGATCCGTATGTATTTTGCAATATTCTATGTCTATAATGCTCTGCACGGAGCTACTCTAGCTAATTGCTCCCACTTTCAATATGTATCCAGATTGAGACTTAGAATCATCTGAATCAGTGTCAAAAACTTGCATCGACGTAACCCTTTACGACGAACCTTTTTTTTTCATGTCCATAATCGAGAAACATATCCTTATTTCACTAAGGATAATTCTGACCGCTGTCCAGTGATCTACTCCTAGATTACTATTGTACTCCCTTGCCAAATCAGTGCAGGGTATACAATAGATCTGGTACACAGCATGACATACTTTATAGAACCTATGGCCAAGGCATAGCGAATGACTTTCATTCTCTTTCTATCTTCTGCCGTGGTCGGGCTTTGAGTTTTACTCAACTTCACACCTTGTAATACAGGCAAGAACTCTTTCTTTGACTGCTCCATTTTGAACTACTTCAAAATCTTGTCAAGGTATGTACTCATTGAAAAAACTTATCAAGCGTCTTGATCTATCTCTATAGATCTTGGAGCTCAATATGTAAGCAGCTACACCGAAGTCTTTCTTTGAAAAACTCCTTTCAAACACTCCTTTATGCTTTACAGAATAATTCTACATTATTTCCGATCAACAACATGTCATTCACATATACTTATCAGAAATGCTGTAGTGCTCCCACTCACTTTCTTGTAAATACAGGCTTCACCGCAAGTCTGTATAAAACTATATGCTTTGATCAACTCATCAAAGCGTATATTCCAACTCCGAGATGCTTGCACCAGTCCACAGATGGATCGCTGGAGTTTGCACATTTTGTTAGCACCTTTCGGATTGACAAAACCTTCTAGTTGCATCGTATACAACTCTTCTTTAATAAATCCATTAAGGAATTCAGTTTTGTTTATCCGTTTGCCAGATTTCATAAAATGCGGCAATTACTAACATGATTCGGACAGACTTAAGCATAGATACGAGTGAGAAGCTCTCATCGTAGACAACACCTTGAACTTGTCGAAAAACCTTTTGCGACAATTCTAGCTTTGTAGATAGTAACACTACTATCAGCGTCCGTCTTCCTCTTGAAGATCCATTTATTCTCAATTGCTTGCCGATCATCGGGCAAGTCAACCAAAGTCCAAACTTTGTTCTCATACATGGATCATATCTCAGATTTCATGGCCTCAAACCATTTCGCGGAATCTGGGCTCATCATCGCTTCCTCATAGTTCGTAGGTTCGTCATAGTCAAGTAACATGACCTCCAGAACAGGATTACCGTACCACTCTGGTGCGGATCTCACTCTGGTTTACCTACGAGATTCGGTAGTAACTTGATCTGAAGTTACATGATCATCATCATTAGCTTCCTCACTAATTGGTGTAGTAGTCACAAGAACAGATTTTTGTGATGAACCACTTTCCAATAAGGGAGAAGTTACAATTACCTTATCAAGTTTTCTACTTTCCTCCCACTCACTTCTTTCAAGAGAAACTCCTTCTCTAGAAAGTTTCCGAATTTAGCAACAAAAGTCTTGCTTTCGGATCTGTGATAGAAGGTGTATCCAATAGTTTCCTTTGGATATCCTATGAAGCCACATTTCTCCGATTTGGGTTTGAGCTTATCAGGTTGAAACTTTTTCACATAAGCATTGCAACCTCAAACTTTAAGAAACGACAGCTTAGGTTTCTTGCCAAACCATAGTTCATACGGTGTCGTCTCAACGGATTTAGATGGTGCCCTATTTAACGTGAATGCAGCTGTCTCTAATGCATAACCCCAAAACGATAGTGGTAGATCGGTAAGAGACATCATAGATCGCACCATATCTAATAAAGTACGGTTATGACGTTCGGACACACCATTACATTGTGGTGTTCCAGGTGGCGTGAGTAGTGAAACTATTTCACATTGTTTTTAACTGAAGGCCAAACTCGTAACTCAAATACTCTTCTCTACGATCAGATCGTAGAAACTTTATTTTCTTGTTACGATGATTTTTCACTTCACTCTAAAATTCTTTGAACTTTTCAAATGTTTCAGACTTATGTTTCATCAAGTAGATATACCCATATCTGCTCAAATCATCTGTGAAGTTCAGAAAATAACGATACTTGCCGTGAGCCTTAACACTCATTGGACCGCATACATCAGTATGTATTATTTCCAATAAGTGAGTTGCTTCCTCCGGAGAATGGAGTCTTAGTCATCTTGCCCATGAGGCATGGTTCGCAAGCATCAACTGATTCATAATCAAGTGATTCCAAAATCCCATCAGCATGGAGTTTCTTCATGCGCTTTACACCAATATGACCTAAACGGCAGTGCCACAAATAAGTTGCACTATCATTATTAACTTTGCATCTTTTGGTTTCAATATTATGATTATGTGTATCACTATGATCGAGATCCAACGAACTATTTTCATTGGGTGTGTAACCATATAAGGTTTTATTCATGTAAACAGAACAACAATTTATTCTCTTACTTAAATGAATAACCGTATTACAATAAACATGATCAAATCATATTCATGCTGAACGCAAACACCAAATAACACTTATTTAGGTTCAATACTAATCCCGAAATTATAAGGAGTGTGCGATGATGATCATATCAATCTTGGAACCACTTCCAACACACATCGTCACTTCACCCTTAACTAGTCTCTGTTTATTCTGCAACTCCCGTTTCGAGTTACTAATCTTAGCAACTGAACTAGTATCAAATACTGAGGGGTTGCTATAAACACTAGTAAAGAACACATCAATAAGATGTATATCAAATATACTTATGTTCACTTTGCCATCCTTCTTATCCGCCAATCACTTGGGGTAGTTCCGCTTCTAGTGACCAGTCCCTTTGCAGTAGAAGCACTTAGTCTCAGGCTTAGGACCAGACTTGGGCTTCTTCACTTGAGTAGCAACTTGCTTGCCGTTCTTCTTGAAGTTCCCCTTCTTCCCTTTGCCCTTTTCTTGAAACTAGTGGTCTTGTTAACCATCAACACTTGATGTTTTTCTTGATTTCTACCTTCGTCGATTTCAGCATCACGAAGAGCTTGGGAATTGTTTCCGTTATCCCTTGCATATTTTAGTTCATCACGAAGTTCTACTAACTTGGTGATGGTGACTAGAGAATTCTGTCAATCACTATCTTATCCGGAAGATTAACTTCCACTTGATTCAAGCGATTGTAGTACCTAGACAATCTGAGCACATGCTCACTAGTTGAGCGATTCTCCTCCATCTTTTAGCTATAGAACTTGTTGGAGACTTCATATCTCTCAACTCGGGTATTTGCTTGAAATATTAACTTCAACTCCTGGAACATCTCACATGGTCCATGACGTTCAAAACGTCTTTGAAGTCCCGATTCTAAGCCATTAAGCATGGTGCACTAAACTATCAAGTAGTCATCATATTGAGCTAGCCAAACGTTCATAACGTCTGCATCTGCTCCTGCAATAGGTCTGTCACCTAACGGTGCATCAAGGACATAATTCTTCTGTGCAGCAATGAGGATAAACCTCAGATCACGGATCCAATCCGCATCATTGCTACTAACATCTTTCAACACAATTTTCTCTAGGAACATATCAAAATAAACACAGGGAAGCAACAACGCGAGCTATTGATCTACAACATAATTTGCAAAATACTACCAGGACTAAGTTCGTGATAAATTTAAGTTCAATTAATCATATTACTTAAGAACTCCCACTTAAATAGACATCCCTCTAATCCTCTAAGTGATCACGTGATCCAAATCAACTAAACCATGTCCGATCATCAGGTGAGATGGAGTAGTTTCATTGGTGAACATCGCTATGTTGATCATATCTACTATATGATTCACGCTCGACCTTTCGGTCTCCGTGTTCCGAGGCCATATCTGTATATGCTTGGCTCGTCAAGTATAACCTGAGTATTCCGCGTGTGCAACTGTTTTGCACCCGTTGTATTTGAACGTAGAGCCTATCACACCCGATCATCACGTGGTGTCTCAGCACGAAGAACTTTCGCAACGGTGCATACTCAGGGAGAAAACTTCTTGATAATTTAGTGAGAGATCATCTTATAATGCTATCGTCAATCAAAGCAAGATAAGATGCATAAAAGATAAACATCACATGCAATCAATATAAGTGATATGATATGGCCATCATCATCTTGTGCCTGTGATCTCCATCTCCGAAGCACCGTCATGATCACCACCGTCACCGGCGCGACACCTTGATCTCCATCGTAGCATCTTTGTCGTCTCGTCAATCTCATGCTTCCACGACTATCGCTACCGCTTAGTGATAAAGTAAAGCATTACATCGCGATTGCATTGCATACAATAAAGCGACAACCATATGGCTCCTGCCAGTTGCCGATAACTCGGTTACAAAACATGATCATCTCATACAATAAAATTTAGCATCATGTCTTGGCCATATCACATCACAACATGCCCTGCAAAAACAAGTTAGACGTCCTCTACTTTGTTGTTGCAAGTTTTACGTGGCTGCTACGGGCTTAAGCAAGAACCAATCTCACCTACGTATCAAAAAACCACAACGATAGTTTGTCAATTTGACTCCATTTTAACCTTCACAAGGACCGGGCGTAGCCACACTCGGTTCAACTAAAGTTGGAGAAACAGTCACCCGCAAGTCACCTATTTGCAAAGCACGTCAGTAGAACCGGTCTCGCGTAAGCGTACGCGTAATGTTGGTCCGGGCCGCTTCATCCAACAATACCGCCGAACCAAAGTATGACATGCTGGTAGGCAGTATTACTTATATCGCCCACAACTCACTTGTGTTCTACTCGTGCATATAACATCAAACCATAAAACCTAGGCTCGGATACCACTGTTGGGGAACGCAGTAATTTCAAAAAAATTCCTACGCACACGCAAGATCATGGTGATGCATAGCAACGAGAGGGGAGAGTGTTATCTACGTACCCTCGTAGATCGCAACGGAAGCGTTGACGCAACGTAGAGGAAGTAGTCATACATCTTCCCGATCTGACTGATCCAAGCACCGTTACTCCGGCACCTCCGAGTTCTTAGCACACGTACAGCTCGATGACACTCCCCGGGCTCCGATCCAGCAAAGCTTCGGGGATGAGTTCCGTCAGCACGACGGCGTGGTGACGATGATGATGTTCTACCGATGCAGGGCTTCGCCTAAGCACTACAACGATATGATCGAGGTGGAATATGGTGGCAGGGGGCACCGCACACGGCTAAGGAACGATCACGTGGATCAACTTGTGTGTTCAAGGGTGACCCCTTGCCCCCGTATATAAAGGATCCAAGGGGGGGTGCGGACGGCCCTATGGAGGCGCGCAGGAGGAGTCCTACTCCCATCGGGAGTAGGACTCCCCTCCCCTCTTCCTTGTCCAAGTAGGAGAGGTGGAGGGAGAATAGGAAAGGGGGGGCGGCGCCCCTCCCTCCTTGTCCAATTCGGACTAGGGGGAGAGGGGGCGCGCGGCCTGCCCTGGCAGCCCCTTCCTCTTCTCCACATTAGGCCGATAAGGCCAATTAACCCCCTGGGGGGTTCCGGTAACCCCCCCGGTGCTCCGGTTTTAGCCGACACTTCTCCGGAACCCTTCCGGAGTCCGAATATAGTCATCCATTATATCAATCTTTATGTCTCGACCATTTCGAGACTCCTCGTCATGTCCATGATCATATCCGGGACTCCGAACTAACTTCGGTACATCAAAATGCATAAACTCATAATAACTGTCATCGTAACGTTAAGCGTGCGGACCCTACGGTTCGAGAACAATGTAGACATGACTGAGATACATCTCCGGTCAATAACCAATAGCGGGACCTGGATGCCCATATTGGCTCCTACATATTCTACGAAGATCTTTATCGGTCAGACCGCATGACAACATACGTTGTTCCCTTTGTCATCGGTATGTTACTTGCCGAGATTCGATCGTCGGTATCTAATACCTAGTTCAATCTCGTTACCGGCAAGTCTCTTTACTCGTTCCGTAATACATCATCTCACAACTAACTCATTAGTTGCAATGCTTGCAAGGCTTATGTGATGTGCATTACCGAGAGGGCCCAGAGATACCTCTCCGACAATCGGAGTGACAAATCCTAATCTTGAAATATGCCAACCCAACATGTACCTTTGGAGACACCTGTAGATCTCCTTTATAATCACCCAGTTACGTTGTGACGTTTGGTAGCACACAAAGTGTTCCTCCGGTAAACGGGAGTTGCATAATCTCATAGTCATAGGAACATGTATAAGTCATGAAGAAAGCAATAACAACATACTAAACGACCGGGTGCTAAGCTAATGAAATGAGTCATGTCAATCAGATCATTCAACTAATGATGTGATCCCGTTAATCAAATAACAACTCTTTGTTCATGGTTAGGAAACATAACCATCTTTGATTAACGAGCTAGTCAAGTAGAGGCATACTAGTGACACTCTGTTTGTCTATGTATTCACACATATATTATGTTTCCGGTTAATACAATTCTAGGTCATAGATAAAAGTGTTAGTCCAACAAGAAATATGTTGACATTAATTACCAAAACCACCTGGAGAGCACTTGTGCTTTCAGCGGAGCGGAGCGGACAGGAGGAGTGGTGTCGGCCGTGGCTAGGTCATTGATGGACCGAGCCGTTAGCGGGCCGGCTCTGTAGACGAGAGAAGAAGAATTCTGCCCAGGACGAGTTACGGCCCGCGATGCAATGGGTCCGTAACGGGCGGCCCATCCGATGAAGGTGTTTACTTTGCACCTTCAAAAAAAAAACAGGCGGTATTCACACCAAAGGTGACCGGATCCGGGTCAGGATACCCCGCCGCGCGGCCGCCGGTGCAACGAAGTGACCACGCACCACCGGTGACCGGATCCGTGTGGCGTGAGGACCGGCCGGCCGGGGCTTGGTTAGTGTCTACGGCCTCGGGAAGGGAAGCGACGCACGATGGCCACCGAGACAAAGGCGTCGGCACACCGTACTCACACGGCATGGTGTGATGCCGCCGGAGCCAGTGCCGGCCGTCGGCGGGACTTTCGGTGACGTCGACCGCCTCCAGAAGCGAGGCGCCTCTTGGCGCGCACCGGAGATGGTGTCGACGTCGCATCGAGAGATGCCTCCGGCGCGTGTCGCCGGAGAAGCGGCGCTCGAGATGTGGATCCTTCATTTCTGGTGGCGGCTTGGCTACTGGAGTGGGAGTGGGAGTGGGAGAATGGTGTGGTGATAGATATGGTTAAGGGGGCATCGTACTTATAGCGGTGGTGGGGTGGCTCGCAGCCGTAGATGCTGGCCTCCTCCGCGCCTCTCGCTCGTCCGTTCCGTTCCGTTTGCTAATTGGCAATTAGCGCGTCCAATAAATGCCACCGACTCCCCAATTGTCGCGAGCGGTAAATGGAAATGAATTACTGCTGTTTCGCCTCCCCCACATGACTCTCCCCCACATCGAATCGAATCGCTCCCAGACGAGACAGACAGCGCGGGCCAGCCGTATTACTAAAGTCTCCTCCTCCTCCTCCTCGTTCGTTCCCAACAAAGGTGCTCCGCTGCGTGCGGCTGCATGCGCGCTCAGCTTTGTGTTGTGTGACACACTTTTTTTTATCTATCTACTATATCAACAACAACAACAACAACAAAAATCCTCAAAAAAAAACAACAACAACAACAACAACAAAAAGTTGTGACCGTGAACGTGACGAGCGCACTCACTATATATCCACGCTATCCGACGCCTAGTACGTACGGTTGTTGTGTGCTAGTAATACGGACGTGCCCATTTTTTGCTAATATATGTGTTACTACTGTAGTACTAGTATTTATTTGTTTATTCCATTTGGGATTGCAACTGTTGGTGGGACCTGACCTTTGGTCTCTATCATGTGCGTGACTTCTCTTGTGCACTTGGGACGCAGGAGACGAGCAAATGGTTCAACGCCCATTTTCTATCATTTTTTTCTTTTTGAGAACGATTTTCATTTCCCTGGACGGACGGACTATAATAATCAATCCCCGCCTTGGTCACGATCTGACTTGACTATCAAGTGTGCATTGCAAGTCCAACAAGAAAAAAAAAAGTGTGCATTACAAGTGAAACATGCACGCGCGTGGATGCCCAAGTCTGACCACTAGTACACGAACCGTTCTCTTCCTTTCCCCTCGCTCCTGACGCGACGTAAAGGATGGTGATCCGTTTCCCTCTATCCAGCGCCGGCGGCGAGGCCGTGGGCTTTCCCTCCCTCTGTCTGCCGCTCCGGCGGTGGATGGTTCTATCGCTCGCAACGGACAATTTCATCGGCTCACAAAGCGACTTTTGCCGCGATGGTGCTCCTCTGGGCCATGGCTTGGAGATTTTTCATCTCGCTCCAATCCGGCAGCGTTTCAGCTTCGGCATGTTTTTTGGGAGGGTCTGCTGCTTGGCATGTGTACCGCTGGACGGCATACGTGCACATCACGCTCTAGCTGCTTCGCTGCGACTACGTACACGACGCGACCCACCTGAAGCATCCGCAGTTTTGTATTTTTTGCGGGGACGTGCACGTCACGCTCTAGTCACATTACAATCCCGTAGAATGAGGTCTAATATTTCATCAGCCCTGATACTAACCAAACTACTTTTCATTCCTCTAGACGACCAAAATGAGCAAGCAGATTGCTCGCTTCACTGGTAGAAAAAGAGACTTCCGTCCAGCCCCATTAGTCGTGAAACTGTAGGAACCGCGACTAATGAAGTCTTTAGTCGCGGTTCGGCAGACGAACCGCGACCAAATGCCTGGGCCCAGGGCGCTCGGTGGCCAGCTGATGCACGTGAGGGGCTTTAGTCGCGGTTGGCCAGGCCAACCGCGACTAAAGGTGCCCAAAGGCCTTTAGTCGCGGTTGGCCAGGCCAACCACGACTAAAGCTCCTCCCCTATATATACTAGTTCAGCACACTCACTTAGCCATTTGGTGCCACTTCTCTTCGCAAGCTTCACAAGGGGTGTAGGTTTGCTTTTGGTTCCTCTTATGCACACAAGGTGTTTGATGAAATGCCCCAAGAGCGTGAAACAAACATGATATGAAGTGTTGGAGCCACACTTGAGGTTCCTCATTTATTTTTTCCTCCTCGATCGCGGTTAGCAACTTGAACCTTTCATGCATGTGTGTCATTGATAAAATATGCATGTGTGTTGTTCATTGTTTAATTTCTATTGTTTATAGCTAGTTAGTTTAACAAATGCATGATGGTTAATTATATATTTTATATTATAATAATGCAGATGAATCGGCAATGGATGTACGGTAACCGACTCTCCCGCGAGTTCACTACGGGTTTGAAAGATTTCCTCGTAGTGGCTAATGCGAACAAGCAGAAGGGTTTTGTTATCTGTCCATGTGTTGACTGTAAGAATCAGAAGGGTTACTCTTCCTCAAGAGAAGTTCACCTGCACCTGCTTCGGCACGGTTTCATGCCAAGCTATAATTGTTGGACCAAGCATGGAGAAAGAGGGGTTATAATGGAAGAAGATGAAGAAGGGGATGATTTCATCGATGAAAGCTATCTTGCTCATTTCGGTGATACTTTCATGGAGGATGCTAAAGGTGAAGGGGAAGGTGAAGGTGAAGAAGAGGCACGTGATGAGACCGTTGATGATCTTGGTCGGACCATTGCTGATGCACGAAGACGCTGCGAAACTGAAAAGGAGAGGGAGAATTTGGATCGCATGTTAGAGGATCACAGAAAGTCGTTGTACCCCGGATGCGATGATGGTCTGAAAAAGCTGGGCTGCACACTGGATTTGCTGAAATGGAAGGCACAGGCAGGTGTAGCTGACTCGACATTTGAAAACTTGCTGAAAATGTTGAAGAATATGTTTCCAAAGAATAACGAGTTGCCCGCCAGTACGTACAAAGCAAAGAAGGTTGTCTGCCCTCTAGGTTTAGAGGTTCTGAAGATACATGCATGCATCAACGACTGCATCCTCTACCGCGGTAAATACGAGAATTTGAATGAATGCCCGGTATGCACTGCATTGCGTTATAAGATCAGAGGCGATGACCCTGGTGACGATGTTGAGGGCGAGAAACCCAGGAAGAGGGTTCCCGCGAAGGTGATGTGGTATGCTCCTATAATACCATGGTTGAAACGTCTGTTCAGGAACAAAGAACATGCCAAGTTGTTGCGATGGCACAAAGAGGACCGTAAGTCGGACGGGGAGTTGAGACACACCGCAGATGGAACGCAATGGAGAAAGATCGACAGAGAGTTCAAAGATTTTGCAGCTGACGCAAGGAACATAAGATTTGGTCTAAGTACAGATGGCATGAATCCTTTTGGCGAGCAGAGCTCCAGCCATAGCACCTGGCCCGTGACTCTATGCATCTACAACCTTCCTCCTTGGTTGTGCATGAAGCGAAAGTTCATTATGATGCCAGTGCTCATCCAAGGTCCGAAGCAACCCGGCAACGACATCGATGTGTACCTAAGGCCATTAGTTGATGAACTTTTACAGCTGTGGGGCAGACCTGGTGTCCGTGTGTGGGATGAGCACAAAGAAGAGGAATTTGACCTACGAGCGTTGCTTTTCGTAACCATCAACGATTGGCCTGCTCTTAGTAACCCTTCGGGACTGTCAAATAAGGGATACAATGCATGCACGCACTGCTTACATGAGACTGAAAGTGTACATTTGCCAAATTGTAAGAAGAACGTGTACCTTGGGCATCGTCGATTTCTTCCGAAAATTCATCCAGTAAGAAAGAAAGGCAAGCATTACAACGGCAAGGCAGATCACCGGCCGAAGCCTGCGGAACGCACTGGTGCTGAGGTATTTGATATGGTCAAGGATTTGAAAGTCATCTTTGGAAAGGGTCCTGGCGGACAATCAGTTCCGAAGGGAGCTGACGGGCACGCAGCCATGTGGAAGAAGAAATCTATATTTTGGGAGCTAGAATATTGGAAAGTCCTAGAAGTCCGCTCTGCAATCGACGTGATGCACGTTACGAAGAATATTTGCGTGAACCTCCTAAGCTTCTTGGGCGTGTATGGGAAGACAAATGATACAAAGGAAGCACGGCAGGACCAGCAACGTTTGAAAGACCCTGATGACCGTCATCCGGAATGGTTTCAAGGTCGTGCCAGCTACGCTCTGACCAAAGAAGAGAAGGCCATCTTTTTTGAATGCCTGAGCAGTATGAAGGTCCCGTCTGGATTCTCGTCCAATATAAAGGGAATAATAAACATGGCGGAGAAAAAGTTCCAAAACCTGAAGTCTCACGACTGCCACGTGATTATGACGCAATTGCTTCCGATTGCTTTGAGGGGGCTCCTGCGGGAAAATGTTCGAGTAGCCATTGTGAAGCTATGTGCATTCCTCAATGCAATCTCTCAGAAGGTAATCAATCCAGAAGTTCTACCACGGTTACAGAACGATGTGATCCAATGTCTTGTCAGTTTCGAGTTGGTGTTCCCGCCATCCTTCTTCAATATTATGACGCACCTCCTGGTTCACCTAGTCGAAGAGATTTTCATTCTCGGTCCTGTATTTCTACACAATATGTTCCCCTTCGAGAGGTTCATGGGAGTATTAAAGAAATATGTTCGTAACCATGCTAGGCCAGAAGGAAGCATCGCCAAGGGCTATGGAAATGAGGAGGTAATTGAGTTTTGTGTTGACTTTGTTCCTGACCTTAAGCCGATTGATCTTCCTCGATCGCGGCACGAGGGGAGACTAAGTGGAAAAGGCACGATCGGAAGGAAATCAACGATATGTATGGACGGCCATTCTCTGACTGAAGCACACCACACTGTACTGACCAATTCCAGCTTGGTGGCTCCGTACTTTGAGAAACACCAGAATATTTTACGCTCGGACAACCCGGGGAAGCCTGAATCCTGGATTAGGAAGGCCCACATGGAGACTTTCGGCAGTTGGTTGAGAAAACATTTAATGAATGACAATGATGTTGTAGATCAGCTGTACATGTTGGCCAAGACACCATCTTCGACTATAACGACTTTCCAAGGGTACGAGATAAATGGGAATACATTTTACACGATCGCCCAAGATAAAAAGAGCACCAACCAAAACAGTGGTGTCCGCTTTGATGCAGCAACCGAGAATGGGCAAAAGGTCACATATTATGGTTACATAGAGGAGATATGGGAACTTGACTATGGACCCTCCTTTAAGGTCCCTTTGTTCCGGTGCAAATGGTTCAAGCTAACAGGAGGTGGGGTAAAGGTGGACCAGCAATACGGAATGACAATGGTGGATTTCAACAATCTTGGTTACCTTGACGAACCATTCGTCCTAGCGAAAGATGTCGCTCAGGTTTTCTATGTGAAGGACATGAGTAGCAAACCGAGGAAACGGAAAGATAAGAAAACGATCAGTACATCATGCGATGATCCAAAGCGCCACATTGTTCTTTCAGGGAAAAGAAACATCATGGGAGTGGAGGACAAGACAGACATGTCAGAAGATTATAATATGTTTGCTGAAGTTCTGCCCTTCAAAGTGAACACCGACCCAAGCATTAAATTAAATGATGAGGATGCTCCATGGATATGGCACAATCGTAAGCAAGCAGGGACACAAGGGAAGAAATGATGTGTAATAATTTATTGTACCAAACTTTGTTGAATGGATCATGTGAATTATATTACCCGTGATGTGTTTGGTGTCCATTTTCGAATGATTCGAGATACCACTGATGATACATGAAATTTGGAGTGATTTAGTCATACTCCTGCCTAGGCGTATAATATGCATACTCGTAGTCTTCATAGCCGCCGTCGTCGTCGCTGCTGTCGTCGCCTTCTAAGTTGCCGCCGTCGTCGTCGCTGCTGTCGTCGCTGTCGTCGGGCGGCGCTCGTGGCTCGAACTGAGGGTAGCGCAGGCGGGGGATATCGCCGGCCGTGATGTAGTCCATGACGCTCTGCAGAGTCCGGCCGTACCACCATAGCCGACGGCCGGCCTCGTGGAAGTTCCCAGGAGGCAGACCGTCCTCCTCATACCTGGCGAGCGCCCTCTCACGCCTATTGATGAAGAAGGCGTCCCAAGTATGCTGGTTATCGGGATGCCAGCGGGGATTCATCCGCTGCTCCGGCGTGAGGTCGAGGTAGTAGTGGTTCGTGATGGCCGCCCGACGCGCAGTACCCTGAGGGACGGGAGGGACCGGCACGCCGCCGGCGCTTAGGCTCCAGCCGGTGGGGACGCGGTAGCCCGGTGGACAAGGGTAGTTCGAGGCGCAAAGCTCCTCCACCTGCTGGTAGGTTAGAGTGGGTGCGGTGGAAGCCATGAGAGAGTGATGAGAGATTGTAGAGATGTGATAATGCTGGGCAAGCCGGGCTACATATATGTAGTGAGAAATGGCGGGAAAAATGGGAGCGGGAAGACAGGAGGCGGGAAGAAAGTGGCGGGAAGAAAGAGGCGGGAAGACAGGGAAGAAATGGCGGGAAGAAGAGGAATCCAGAGCTGGTCATCTAACCTATTGAATTGAATTAGTTTTATTTTTCTGAATTTTTTGATATATTATTTGTATTTTTAACATTTTGAATTGAATTAGTTTTATTTTTCTTAATTTTTTGATATATTATTTGTATTTTTAGAATTTTGAATTGAATTAGTTTTATTTTTCTGAATTTTTTGATATATTATTTGTATTTTTAACATTTTGAATTGAATTAGTTTTATTTTTCTTAATTTTTTGATATATTATTTGTATTTTTAGAATTTTGAATTGAATTAGTTTTATTTTTCTGAATTTTTTGATATAATATTTGTGTTTTTAACATATTGAATTGAATTAGTTCTATTTTTCTGATTTTTTTGATATATTATTTGTATTTTTAGAATTTTGAATTGAATTAGTTGTATTTTTCTTAATTTTTTGATATATTATTTGTATTTTTAGAATTTTGAATTGAATTAGTTTTATTTTTCTGAATTTTTTGATATAATATTTGTGTTTTTAACATATTGAATTGAATTAGTTCTATTTTTCTGAATTTTTTGATATATTATTTGTATTTTTAAAATATTGAATTGAATTATTTTTATTTTTCTTAATTTTTTGATATATTATTTGTATTTTTAAGATTTTGAATTGAATTAGTTTTATTTTTCTGAAAAATACCTTTAGTCGCGGTTGGTCTGGCCAACCGCGACTAAAGGTTACCCTTTAGTCGCGGCTCGCCTCCCCAACCGCGACTAAAGGTCGTTGCGCGCGGGAAAAAAACCCTTTGGTCGCGGTTGTGGAGGCGACCCGCGACTAAAGGTTACCCTTTAGTCGCGGCTCGCCTCCCCAACCGCGACTAAAGAGGAGGGCTATAAATTCAATGGCCCGACGCCTCCATATTCGTCTTCTTCGATTCTCTGTCGCCCTCGCCCTCGCTCGACGCCGCCCGCCGTCGCCGTCGCCCTCGCCCTCGCTCGACGCCGCCCGCCGTCGCCGTCGCCCTCGCCCTCGCCCTCGCTCGACGCCGCCCTCGCCGCCCGACGTCGCGCTCGCCCCTCCGGTTGGTCCTGCCTCGCCCACCGCCCGCGCCGCCTCGCTCGCCCGCCCAACGCCGCCGGCCCGCCACGGGAGAGGCTCACCGGAGCCCTCGCGCCCTCCGGTGAAGCAAAAGAACAAAAAAAATAAAGCAAAAAACAAAAGAAAATAAATAATGCAGAAAACAAAAGAAAATAAATAATACAAAAAACAAAACAAAAAACTAGAAAAAAATAAAAATAGCAAAAATAAGTATTTTGTTGTAAGTAGAAACAAAATAAAATAAATAAAGCAACAAAGAAAACAAAAAAATTGTTTTCAAATTTGAAAACTAATGGCACTAACAGAAAATTAACCAAAACTTTGAAAATTAATAGAAAATAAACCATAACTCGGATGGGAAAACTCTGTACATGAAAGTTGCTCAGAACGACGAGACGAATCCGGATACGCAGCCCGTTCGTCCATCACGCATCCCTAGCATAGCGAACACGCAACTTTCCCCCTCCGACCCATCTGTCTGAAAACGCGAAACACCGGGAATACTTTCCCGGATGTTTCCCCCCTTCACCGGTACCACCTCGTACCGCGTTATGGTACACCTAGCAAATAAAAAACTTGCCATGATGAATTACTAAAATTTGCCATGGTTCATACAAAAATGTGTAAACCGTCTCCCACCCCTTCCTCGCCCCCTCCTTTTGCCACCGCCCTTTCGCCACCGCCACCGCCACCGCCACCGCCCCCCTTCTTCACTTAATTAATTTGTTTTTACTACATGTTTTCAGGACTGACATAATGGCGGACGATAGAGCTGACCCGATTATGGACAACTATGATCCGGACGGTGAAGCACATATGTTCGGCATCATAAACGGCGATATTCTATATGTGCCGACCGGACAAGAAGAAGATGATGTCTCTTCTTATCTGAACCTTGACGGTGAAGATGAAGGGCGCCGTCAGCAAGATGATGCCGAACAAACGTCGATAAACGACGATCTTCAAATGGAAGTAGCAACCACCTCCGGCGCCGAGGTATATATATACATTGAGCCTCTGGTGATACAAACTAACTGATTTGAATAAATATGTGTGTACTAACGCGCGCGACTCTCTTTCTTATTTTAGCCCTCGGCCGGATCGTCGAAACAATCAAGTACGTCGTCAAAGCGTGGCGCAACCAAGACGATGAAACAAGGAGAAACATGCACCATCGAGGTTGTCGACAGTGCAACCGGCAGGCCGCTGGAGCCCCGCAAGAACGCCACCAAGTTTGTCAACCAATGCGGAGCCGTTCTTAGAGACAACGTCTCGATCACCATCCAGGAGTGGAATGAGCCAAAGAAGGCACGAATTGCTGGTTTCACTTTTGTCGATAAGAGAACAAAAAAAGATTGCTTCAAGAAGCTTATGGAACATTTCGTTCTACCTCCGGAATACAACAAATTCGATGAGGAGGGTAACAAGATTGAGGAAAACAAGGAGAGGAGGAGGCTAGTCAAACAGTTCGCTCTTCATAAGATGGCCGACACATTCCGGAAATTCAAGCAAAATCTAGCCCGTGACTTTGTCAAGCAGAACAAGACTCCGGATTTCAAAGGACAATATGAGAAACTGAAACATGATTGGCCAGAATTTGTGAAGCAAAAGAAATCGGAGCAGTTCATTGAAATATCGAAAAAATAAGGAAAATGCGGCTAAGAAGGAGTACAATCATATTATGGGGCCAGGAGGGTATCGCCTTTGGGTGCCTAGGTTGGAGAAGATGGAGAACGAGCTGAGGGCGCGAGGAATCCGTCCAGGTACGGAGGGATGGGACCCAAGGGCCAAAAGCTGGTGGTACGGGCATGGGGGAACGCTGAACCCGGAGACAGGGGAGTGTGTTTACCGGGGCAAAATAATTAAACCCACCGAAGCCCTTATTGACGCAATGAGGGATGCTCAAGAGGGGAAGATCAAGTTCAACAGAGAGAACGACGCGCTGACAAAAGCCCTCGGGAATCCTGAACACGGAGGACGTGTACGAGGCATGGGGCACATTCAGTGGAAAATAGGGTTCCCCTAGAACGATGACCCGTACGGTTACAGAAGCCGTAAGAGAAAGATGGATCGGGAAGTAGATGTTGTGGCGCGGTTGGCATTGGAAATGGATGTGATGAAGAAAACCGTGAGTGTACTAGTAGCCGAAAGAGATGCAGCTCGGGCGCAGCATGAAGATCATCCAGCGGATCTCGGAAGCCAGCAGCGGAGAAGCAGCGTGGCTTCCACGGAGGCCCCACCGGCTGGTGCAGATGCACCGACGATCGAAATTACTGCACCGGAGCCTCTGGTGGTCGAAATTACTGCACCGGAGCCTCCTCGCTACCCCGTGGACGATATAAAGGAGACGAAAGAATGTCATCTGTATTATCCTATCGGGAACATGTCCATGAAGGTAGCCATCGGCAGTGCTTTACCATGTTTACCTGGAGCACTCCACCACAACAACCCCATTCAAGATGGCTATGCTCGTGTCACGGTGGAGGACGTAGTCCAAGGGTTTGAGGACCTGGAGATTGACATTGCTACACCTGAAGGGGAGAAAAGACTTGGAGATGTCAAGCGCCATTTCATTCTATGGCAAAAGAAGTTTATCAAGTTTCCAGGCGAGGCGCCAAGGACAACAAGTCCACCCCCTACGGTGGTGGTGGTGGCGGTGGCGGTGGTGGTGGTGGTGGTGGTCGTGGCGGTTCACCTACACCTCCGTCACGTCAGCCGACGCCCCTCAGTCCACAACGTCCGGCGGGTGATCAGCCGCCGCCCCCCAGTCCTCGTCCGGCGGGTGATCAGACGCCGCCCCCCAGTCCTCGTCCGGCGGGTGATCAGCCGACGCCCCCCAGTCCACAACGTCCGGCGGGTGATCAGACGCCGCCCCCCAGTCCTCGTCCGGCGGGTGATCAGACACCGCCCCCCAATCCACCTCCGGCAAAGAAGCAGAAGCAGTCCTGGATTATTAACCCGGACCCTTATGTACCTAAGACCACAAAGGTACCGGAGCCATCACTGAAGCCTCTCCCCACAAGGCCTTGGGAACGTAGTGCCGAGGAAACTGCCGCGGCCGCGACTGCTGATCATGACAAATGGAAGGCGGACTGCAAGAAGAAAAGAGAGCCCGAGCCCAAGCCAGTATTTTCTGATGAGCAAAAGAAGTGGGCTAAGTCATTTTTGAGCACACCGTCCCAAGCCGCGAAGAATCTGCCTGACGACTATGCACGTGAACTTCGTAGGCAGGCACTCATGTTGAAGAAGAAAGAGCGGGCGGAGAACCAGGAGAACAAAGCCTTGGAGGAGGCCGAGAAAACGGAATTAGAAAGTAAAAAAGCGGGAAACGAGTTGCCCAGCTCGGGGAACAAAGTAAACAATCGATTGCCCCGCTTATAGTGAAAGCCGCCGGTCCGGATGACCCCGATATCATAGCAGCTGCGGCAGCACATGGATTGACTGTAACGAGTGCCAGAGAACAAGCGGCCAACTTAGGTATTACTCTTCGTGAACTGTTAGGCCTTGATGAGGCGCCAGTGAAGGAGGTAGTAATTACATATGTGAAGAATGGGCCTCTCGTCGAGCCTGCGCAGGAAAAGGATCTACCTCCACAAATGAAAGGTCTGCTGAAATGGTACAAGAGTTACATAAAAAATAAAAACGCCAAAGAATATATTTATGCGGAAGTTAGATATGAGCATCACTTCAAACATTACTATGTACAAATTCATCTGAGTGAATTGTTCCAGCTTTTCAATCTGCGCGAGCTCGACAAATCTATCATCAGTTGCTACGTTCTGTAAGTGATTTATTTCTACCCCATCTCGTTCATATTGCCTGCACTATATATATGTCCTAACTATATTGTTGTGTCCACTATTATACATGCAGAATGAAGATTAAGGAATGCAGAGTAAGGAACATCCATGATGTTGGGTTCATTGACCCACACATCGTTAATGGATATGTGTTGGAGCATCACCCCGCCGACATGGAGGCAGACCTGTGGCAGTTTCTTACAAAGCAGGAACTCAAAAGTGATATTCTATTTCCTTACCATTTTGGGTGAGTGTTTCTGTCTTGAGCACATTCTCTTTTGTTTACTCCATGCATGGTATGTGGCCGGCTAATCAATGAGTTATGCATGACGTACTGTGCATGTATCGTGTCCGCAGGTTCCACTGGATTCTGCTAGTAATTAAAGTTGACACCTCAGAATGTCTCGTCCACGACTCTCTGAATATGGATCCAAAGCTTTGGGGCGGCATGAGAAGAATGCTGCAGAAGTAATTATTTTCATTCATTTGCGCTCTATATCGATCGGCCTATTTCGTTCATTTCCTAATATCAAGTAACTAATAACTCTCTTGTTCATTTAATTTTCTTTGCCCCGTAGGGTTTGGAGACGGTTCGTAGATACAAAGGTCGGTGAATTCAAAAAAGAGCTAGAATTCAAAAGGTCAAAGGCTAAGAATGCTGGGGATATTCAGCCAGCGGGGACCAATCTATATGGATACTATGTCTGTGAGATGATCCAGAGATACACCTCTGAGCGGGTTCCGAGTGATACCAATGCTCAGAGGAATAACCTCCAGATGATGCTTAGTCCAGAAGCTCGCTTCCGACCACTTCAAGAGGAACTAGCTGGATGGTTCAGCAGGGAAGTCCTCCATTCTAAAGGAGAACACCATTACGAGGACGTAGAAATTTATATGCATTAAATTATGTATGGAAACTTGTTCAAAATTGTATATGGTCATCCGATGATATTGAATATATATTGTATATTCCTCTTGAATTCTTTTTGGTTCTAATTTCAAATTTGTTTGAAATTGTACATTCATATGCATGTATGTAGTACCGTAGAATATGTGAAACTCCTTCAAAATTAAAATAAAGCACAAAAGAAATAAAACAATACAAATTAAACAGAAAACAGGTTTCGGGGGGGGGGGGGGGCTAAAACCCTAAACCTGTGGCGGCCTTTAGTCGCGGTTGGCCAGAAGAACCGCGACTAAAGGTCCTCCGCCCCGATGGCCGCCTGGCGCCCACGTGGACGGGCCTTTAGTCGCGGTTCTTAAGCAACCGCGACTAAAGTGGGGGTCCTTTAGTCGCGCCTATTTGGTTGCGGTTGCGCAACCACGACTAATGACAGTTGCGAACCGCGACCAAAGGCCCTTTTTCCACCAGTGCTTGGTTCATTTCCCCGGAGATTTTGTTGACAATGGAACGCCTCCCTTGCTTCATGAGATGCTTCACGTGCTTAACTAGATGGCCCAGCTGTGAGCTATCTCGAGATAGATTATTAATCATCTTAGTGACCTTCATGGACCGCTGCCAACGATCCGTGCACCCCTGAGCCACCACCAGCACACCATCCCGAAGCATCGGAGGTCGCCAACCTAGGCCGGTGATGGTTCGAGAATTCGTTATGTTTCTCGAGTGATTCTTATTTTGTTTTCACTGGACCTTTGTCATTTCTCGAATATTTCTAACGCTAATCCCTCGAAAGAGAAGAAAAATCATTTTTCCAAAGTTCAGCAGGAAATATCATATTTGGAAGGAAACCAAGGAGGATTACTACAAATCAAGCCAGTTGAAACAATTTCCATGAAGAGACGCTACCAGGAAATACTCCCTCTGTCCCATAATGTAAGAGGTTTTTTGACACTAGTGGACAGAGTACCTTATAGATAGATGTTTAGCAGTAGCCAGGTGTATAAACCCCGCACTAATACTAATTAGTAGTAGCGCGGGTTATAAACCCACGTTAATTACTACTAAGTTTATAGTAGTAGCGCGGGGTATAAAACCCACGCTACTACTAAGTGGTCTTCACCATGCCCCTCGGGACAAGCCGTAGTAGTAGCGCGCGTTATAAACACACGCTACTACTAAGTGGTCTCCACCGTGCCCCCCGAGACAGACCATAGTAGTAGCGTGGGGTATAAACCCAGCGCTACCACTATCGACCACCAACACATGTATACATATAACGCGCAGAAGCCCAAACCCAGACCCGCGCTCTCTTGATTCCCCTTCTCCCTCCCACCTACGATGCCCTTCCTCACCCACCGCCACTGCCGGCCTTGCACCTCCACGCCTCCCCCAAATTCGGCGACCTCCTCTCCCACCGCAGCCCCCTCCCCTGCCCCTCCTTCCTCCTCCTTCTCCTCTACTAGAAGGAGAGGGAGATCCAGCAGAGTGTTGTCCATCGCGATGGCCAGATCTGCCATGGATGCAACCACTTGCACTTCCTCGTTGGGACAGGGCCTCGTGAGGACATGAGGTCCCAGGAAAAGCGGTAGTAGGTCACCGGTGTGATTTCTTGTATCTGCGTTGGTATTTCCCCGGAGAGGAGAGGATGATGCAGCACAGCAACGGTAAGTATATCCCCAGGGAGCCAAGGGAGTGTACGAGGGAAGGCCTGTGGGGACCATGATACACCAGGGCGCACCAGAGAGCCCAGGCGAGCCCTTCTGGATCATGGGGCCCACGAAGCTCCGTTGCACCGCCTCTCAGCTCTATAAATACCCCAAATATTTCAGAAACCCTAGGGGAGTCGACAAAACACAATTCCAGCAGCCACAAGTTCCAGAACCACGAGATCCAATCTAGAGACCTATTCCGGCACCTTGCCGGAGCAGAACACGATCACAGAGGGGTTCATGATACGTCCATTTTGCATCATGTTTTTATATCGATATTTATCGCATTATGGGTTGTTATTACACGTTATGTCACAATACTTATGCCTATTCTCTCTTATTTTACAAGGTTTACATAAGGAGGGAGAATGTCGACACCTGGAATTCTGGGCTGGAAAAGGAGCAAATATTAGAGACCTATTCTGCACAACTCCAAAAGTACTGAAACTCCACGGAAGTTATTTTTGGAAATAATAAAAACTACTGAGCGAAGAAAATACCAGAGGGGGCCCACACCCTGGCCACGAGGGTGGGGGGCGCGCCCCCTGCCTCGTGGGCCCCCTACTGGCCCTCTGGTGCCCATCTTCTGCTATATGAAGTCTTTCGTCCAAAGAAAAATCATAAGCAAGCTTTCGGGACGAGACTCCGCCGCCACGAGGCGGAACCTTGGTGGAACCAATCTAGGGCTCTGGCAGAGCTGTTCTGCCGGGAGGGGGAAACCATCGCCATCGTCATCACCAACGCTCCTCTCATCGGGAGGGGGCCAATCTCCATCAACATGTTCACCAACACCATCTCCTCTCAAACCCTAGTTCATCTCTTGTATCCAATTCTTGTCTCTAAGTCTAAGATTGGTACCTGTAGGTTGCTAGTAGTGTTGATTACTCCTTGTAGTTGATGCTAGTTGGTTTATTTGGTGGAAGATCATATGTTCAGATCCTACATGCATATTAATACTCCTCTGATTATGAACATGAATATGCTTTGTGAGTAGTTACGTTTGTTCCCGAGGACATGGGAGAAGTCTTGCTATTAGTAGTCATGTGAATTTGGTATTTGTTCGATATTTTGATGAGATGTATGTTGTCTCTCCTCTAGTGGTGTTATGTGAACGTCGACTACATGACACTTCACCATTATTTGGGCCTAGAGGAAGGCATCGGGAAATAATAAGTAGATGATGGGTTGCTAGAGTGACAGAAGCTTAAACCCTAGTGTATGTGTTGCTTCATAAGGGGCTGATTTGGATCTATATGTTTCATGCTATGGTTAGGATTACCTTGATACATTTTTTGTAGTTGCGGGTGCTTGCAATAGGAGTTAATCATAAGTGGGATGCTTGTCCAAGTAAGGACAACACCAAAGCACTGGTCCACCCACATATCAAATTATCAAAGTACCGAACCCAAATCATATGAATGTGATGAAAACTAGCTTGACGATAATTCCCATGTGTCCTCGGGAGCGCTTTTCTCTATATAAGAGTTCGTTTAGGCTTGTCCTTTGCTACAAAAAGGATTGGGCCATCTTGCTACACTTTATTTACTTTTGTTACTTGTTACCCGTTACAAATTATCTTATCACAATACTATTTGTTACCTATAATTTTAGTGCTTGCGAGAATACCTTGCTGAAAACCGCTTATCATTTTCTTCTACTCCTCGTTGGGTTCGACACTCTTACTTATCGAAAGGACTACGATAGATCCCCTATACTTGTGGGTCATCAATACATTTTTCTGGCGCCGTTGCCGGGGAGTGAAGCGCATTTGGTAGGTGGAATTTGGTAAGGAAAATTTTATATAGTGTGCTGAAATTTACTGTCACTTGTTACTATGGGAAGTAATCCTCTGAGGGGCTTGTTCGGGGTATCTTCACCCCGAACAGTTGCTCCTCAACATACTGAACCTACCGAAAATGAAAATGTTTACTTTGATTCCTTCAGCTATGTTGATTTTGTTTCAACTACATGCGTGAACATGTGCCAAGTCAAGTCACTCGAATCATTTAAAGGAGGATACCACCCTATCATACCACATCACAACCATTTAATAGCATGTTAGCACGCAAGGTAAACCATTATAAACTCCTAGCTAATTAAGCATGGCATAAACAACTATAATCTCTAATTGTCATTGCAAACATGTTTATTCATAATAGGCTGAATCAGGAAGGATGAACTAATCATATTTACAAAAACAAGAGAGGTCGAGTTCATACCAGCTTCTCTCATCTCAATCAGTCCATCATATATCGTCATTATTGCACGACCGAACGATGTGAATAATAATAATAGTGCACGTGCGTTGGACTAAGCTGGAATCTGCAGGCATTCAATACAAATGAAAAGACAAGGTAATATGGGCTCTTGGTTAAATCAACAATAATGCATATAAGAGCCACTTCAACATTTTCATTATGGTCTTCTCCTCTTGGCCCCTAAAGAAAAGAAAAGAAATAAAACTATTTACACGGGAAAGCTCCCAACAAGCAAAAGAAGAACATGAAATCTTTTTGGGTTTTCTTTTTACTTATTACTACAAGCAAGGAAAATAAACTAGCTAAAAGCTACAACTATTTTTTTTTTGTTTTTCTTAAGATTTATCAAACACACAAGAACAAAGCGAGAAAAAGAAAAATAAACTAGCATGGATAGTACAATGAAAAAGTATGAACACCGACAACTAGAATAAGTGTGTGAACATGAATGTAATGTCGGTGAGAAATACGTACTCCCCCAAGCTTAGGCTTTTGGCCTAAGTTGGTCTATGCCTATGGATCAAAGTTATAGTTGGGGTCGTACTGAGATGCAGCGGCTATTGCATCGTCGGCTGCAGCTTGGAGGCGAGCTGTCTCAGTCCTCCACTCGTACTCGTTCACCTCCTCCTTTGTTATAACATGTCTCCCTTTTGCCTGAAAGTCAAAGAAAGTAGGAGCAGGGAGAGTGACATGATAGGTGCGTCGTTTGTCAAAGATTAGTCGGTACTGGAGGAACTGATCGTTCCTCTCAACAAACTAATGATGAACCATAGCCTCATAATCTAAATAAACAGGAGGCAACTCAATATCATACTCACGTATGGGTATATCAAGAAAATTAGCTAAACGGGTTGCATAAATTCCACCAAAGAAATCTCCATTAATTCTATTATTATGCAACCTACGTGCAACAATGGCTCCCAAATTATAATGTTTATCTCCTAATACAGCACTCCCGAGAACACTGAGGTCAGGGACACACATATGACATGCTTCATCCTTACCATTTATGCACCTACCTATGAAGAGAGCAAAATAATGTATAGCAGGAAAATGAATACTCCCTATGGTAGCTTGTGTTATATCTCTAGACTCCCCCACAGTTATACTAGCAAGAAAATCTTTAAACTCCGATTTGCGAGGCTCACTAGTGCTACCCCATTGTGAAAGTTTGCAAACAGTATTAAAATCCTCTAAGTCAATAGTATAAGAATTTCAATAAAGATCAAACAGGACAGTTTGAGAATTGCGTGATGATGAAAATTCAAACCTTCTCACAAAGGAATCAGTGAGATAGTGGTACTGACGGCACTTATCTGCCTCAAAGCTCTCAAGATCAGCATTATGCACATATGCGTTAAATTCTTCCTTGATTCCTGCTCGATCCATAAAGTCCTCTGACGGCCATTCACAAGCCCGCACTTGAGCTTCCCTCGGTGTTTCACCGTCCGCATTGCGTATTGCGAGCCTGGGTCCTTGCTTCCTTGAAGGACCTCCTTGGTACATTTTTCTAAACATATTTCTTCCTCTGAAAAATTTCTGAAAATTTTAGTAACTTCAAATAATAGTGAACCAAACTCAACAAAATTCATAGCAACTACTCCCACAAGTGCCTAGAGACTATATCATGCATTAGAACTACTTGGAACCATATAAATTTGACATGCAAGCTCAAGAACATGGTCACCTAGGCAGCAAAAATTTGCAATGAATAAAGCACTAGAACAAAAACTAATTGGACCATTGGAGGAGTCGCATATCAAGGAACAATCCTCCAAAGCAGTTTTGTGAGAGGAGCTTTGAGCAAGGAGATCGAAAATGGCAGCAAAATGAGCTACAACTCGTGCTTGAGCTGGTTGGTGATTTTTTGGGAGGAAGAAGGAGTGTGTGGTGGCTGGAATAAGTGGAGGGGAGCCACCATGGGCCCACGAGGCAGGGGTGCGCCCTGGACCCTCGTGGCCAGGTGCTTGCTCCCCCTGATGTGTTCTCAGTGCCAGATATTCTCAAATATTCTAAAAAAAATCATATTTCATTTTCGGGGCATTTGGAGAACTTTTATTTTCGGGGTATTTTTTATTGCATGGATAAATCAGAAAACAGATAGAAAATACTATTTTTGCTTTATTTAATTTGATTAACAGAAAGTAAAAGGAGGGTACAGAAGGTTGTGCTTTCTAACTTCATCCATCTCATGCTCATCAAAAGGAATCCACTAACAAGGTTGATCAAGTCTTGTTAACAAACTCATTCTGAATAACATGGAACCGGAGAAATTTCGAATCACACTAGGTTACCTCAACGGGGATATGCACATCCCCAACAATAAGAATATCATATTTCTTCTTGACAGTAGGAAGAGGAAATTCAAAACCTCCAATAGTAATCGATGGAATTTTTCCAATGGAATTGATACTGTGGACTTGAGGTTGTTTCCTCGGGAAGTGTACTGTATGCTCATTACCATTAACATGAAAAGTGACATTGCCTTTGTTGGAACCAATAACATCCCTTGCAGTATTCAAAAAGGGTCTTCCAAGAATAATAGACATACTATCATCCTCGGGAATATCAAGAATAACAAAGTCCGTTAAAATAGTAACGTTCGTAACCACAACATGCACATCCTCACAAATACTGACAGGTATAGCAGTTGATTTATCATCCATTTGCAAAGATATTTCAGTAGGTGTCAACTTATTCAAATCAAGTCTATGATATAAAGAGAGAGGCATAAGACTAACACCGGCTCCAAGATCACATAAAGCAGTTCTAACATAGTTTCTTTTAATGGAGCATGGTATAGTTGGTACTCCTGGATCTCCAAGTTTCTTTGGTATTCCACCCTTAAAAGTATAATTAGCAAGCATGGTGGAAATTTCAGCTTCCGGTATCTTTCTTTTATTTGTAACAATTTATTTCATATACTTAGCATAAGGATTCATTTTAAGCATATCAGTCAAATGCATACGCAAGAAGATAGGTCTAATCATTTCAGCAAAGCGCTCAAAATCCTCATCATCCTTTTTCTTGGATGGTTTAGGAGGAAAAGACATGGGTTTCTGAACCCATGGTTCTCTTTCTTTACCGTGCTTCCTAGCAAAGAAATCTCTCTTATCATAACGTTGATTCTTTGATTGTGGGTTATCAAGATCAACGGCAGGTTCAATTTCTACATCATTGTTATTGCTAGGTTGAGCATCAACATGAACATCATTATTAACATTGTCGCTAGGTTCATGTTCATCACCAGATTGTGTTTCAGCATCAGAGATAGAAATATCATTGGGATTCTCAGGTGTGTCAACAATAGGTTCACTAGAAGCATGCAACGTCCTATCATTTTTCTTTTTCTTCCTCTTAGAAGGACTAGGTGCATCAACATTATTTCTTTGAGAATCCTGATCAATTCTCTTAGGGTGGCCCTCAGGATACAAAGGTTCCTGAGTCACTTTACCCCTCTAGTTGCAACTCTAACAACAAAGTCATTATTCTTACTATTCAATTCATTGAGCAAATCATTCTGAGCTTTAAGTACTTGTTCTACTTGAGTGCTAACCATAGAAGCATGTTTACTAATGAGTTTAAGTTCACCTTTAACTCTAGACATATAATAACTCAAGTGTTCAATCATATAAGCATTGCATTTTAATTCTCTGCCAAAATAAGCATTGAAGTTTTCTTGCTTAACCATAAAGTTATCAAAATCATCCAGACATTGGCTAACAAACTTAGTAGGAGGGATTTCAGCTTTATCATATCTATAGAGAGAATTTACCTTTACTACCTGTGTCAGGTTATCAAGACCATGTGTTTCTTCAACAGGTGATGGATTAAAACCATGTGTTTCTCCAACAGGCGGAGCAAGAGGTAAATTCTTAACATCTTCAGCTTTTATACCTTTTTCTTTCATAGATTTCTTTGCCTCTTGCATATCTTCAGGACTGAGAAATAGAACGCCCCTTTTCTTCGGAGTTGGCTTGGGAGTTGGTTTAGGAAGTGTCCAATTATTTTGATTGGTTAACATATTATTCAATAGAATTTCAGCTTGATCAGCAGTTCTTTCCCTGAAAACACAACCAACACATCTATCCAGGTGGTCTTTGGAAGCATCGGTTAGTCCATTATAAAAGATATCAAGTATTTCATTTTTCTCCTCAGGCAAAACATTAAGTCATTGGAGAAGCCTCCCCCAAGCTTGTGGGAGACTCTTTTCTTCAATTTGCGCAAAGTTATATATTTCCCTTAAAGCAGCTTGTTTCTTATGAGCGGGGAAATATTTAGCAGAGAAGTAATAAATCATATCCTGGGGACTACGCACACAACCAGGGTCAAGAGAATTAAACCATATGTTAGCATCACCCTTTAATGAGAACGGAAATAATTTAAGGATATAATAGTAGCGAGTTTTCTCATCATTAGTGAACAGGGTGGCTATATCATTTAATTTAGTAAGATGTGCCACAACAGTTTCAGATTCATAGCCATAAAAAGGATCAGATTCAACCAAAGTAATTATCTCAGTATCAACAGAGAAATCATAATCCTTATCAGTAATAAAGATAGGTGAAGTAGCATAAGCAGGGTCATATTTCATTCTAGCATTCATAGTTTTTTCTTTCAGCTTAGCTAATAATTTCTTAAGATCACTTCTATCATTGCAAGCAAGAAAGTCTCTAGCAGTTTCTTCATCCATAACATAACCCTCAGGCACAATAGGCAATTCATATCTAGGGGAAGAATCTTCATCATCACTTTCATCAATATTATCAGTTTCAATAATTTCATTCTCTCTAGCCCTATCCAGTTGTTCATCAAGAAATTCACCAAGTGGCATAGTGGTATCAAGTATAGAAGTAGTTTCATCATAAGTATCATGCATAGCAGAAGTGGCATCATCAATAACATGCGACATATCAGAATTAATAGCAGAAGCAGGTTTAGGTGTCGCAAGTTTACTCAAAACAGAAGGTGAATCAAGTGCAGAGCTAGATGGAAGTTCCTTACCTCCCCTCGTAGTTGAGGGATAAATTTTGGTTTTCTCATCTTTCAAGGTCCTCATAGTGACCAGCAGATATAAATCCCAAGTGACTCAAAGAATAGAGCTATGCTCCCCGGCAACGGCGCCAGAAAATAGTCTTGATAACCCACAAGTATAGGGGATCGCAACAGTTTTCGAGGGTAGATTATTCAACCCAAATTTATTGATACGACACAAGGGGAGCCAAAGAAAATTCTCAAGTATTAGCAGTTGAGTTGTCAATTCAACCACACCTGGGTAACTTAATATCTGTAGCAAAGTATTTAGTAGCAAAGTAGTATGGAAGTAACGGTAACAGTGGCAAAAGTAACAATGATAGTTTTGTAGTGATTGTAACAGTAGCAACGGAAAAGTAAATAAGCGAAGAACAATATGTGAAAAGCTCGCAGGCATTGGATCGGTGATGGAGAATTATGCCGGGTGCGATTATTCATGCAACAGTTATAACATAGGGTGACACAGAACTAGCTCCAATTCATCAATGTAATGTAGGCATGTATTCCGAATATAGTCATACATGCTTATGGAAAAGAACTTGCATGACATCTTTTGTCCTACCCTCCCGTGGCAGCGGGGTCCTATTGTAAACTAAGGGATATTAAGGCCTCCTTTTAATAGAGTACCGGACCAAAGCATTAACACTTAGTGAATACATGAACTCCCAAAACTACGGTCATCACCGGGAGTGGTCCCGATTATTGTCACTTCGGGGTTGCCGGATCATAACACATAGTAGGTGACTATAGACTTGCAAGATAGGATCAAGAACTCACATATATTCATGAAAACATAATAGGTTCAGATCTGAAATCATGGCACTCGGGCCCTAGTGACAAGCTTAGGCATAGCAAAGTCATAGCAGCATCAATTTCAAAACATAGTGGATACTAGGGATCAAACCCTAACAAAACTAACTCGATTACATGATAAATCTCATCCAACCCATCACCGTCCAGCAAGCCTACGATGGAATTACTCACGCACGGCGGTGAGCATCATGAAATTGGTGATGGTGGATGGTTGATGATGACGATGGCGACGGATTCCCCTCTTCGGAGCCCCGAACGGACTCCAGATCTGCCTGAAGGAAATATGCCCTAGAGGCAATAATAAAGTTATTATTTATTTCCTTATATCATGATAAATGTTTATTATTCATGCTAGAATTGTATTAACAGGAAACATAACACATGTGTGAATACATAGACAAACAGAGTGTCACTAGTATGCCTCTACTTGACTAGCTCGTTAATCAAAGATGGTTATGTTTCCTAACCATGAACAAAGAGTTGTTATTTGATTAACGAGGTCACATCATTAGTTGAATGATCTGATTGACATGACCCATTCCATTAGCTTAGCACCCGATTGTTTGGTATGTTGCTATTGCTTTCTTCATGACTTATACATGTTCCTATAACTATGAGATTATGCAACTCCCGTTTACCAGAGGAACACTTTGGGTACTACCAAACGTCACAACGTAACTGGGTGATTATAAAGGAGTACTACAGGTGTCTCCAATGGTGGATGTTGGGTTGGCGTATTTCGAGATTAGGATTTGGCACTCCGATTGTCGGAGAGGTATCTCTGGGCCCTCTCGGTAATGCACATCACATAAGCCTTGCAAGCATTGCAACTAATGAGTTAGTTGCGAGATGATGTATTACGGAACGAGTAAAGAGACTTGCCGGTAACGAGATTGAACTAGGTATTAGATACCGACAATCGAATCTCGGGCAAGTAACATACCGATGACAAAGGGAACAACGTATGTTGTCATGCGGTCTGACCGATAAAGATCTTCGTAGAATATGTAGGAGCCAGTATGGGCATCCAGGTCCCGCTATTGGTTATTGACCGGAGACATGTCTCGGTCATGTCTACATTGTTCTCGAACCGTAGGGTCCGCACGCTTAACGTTACGATGACAGTTATTATGAGTTTATGCATTTTGATGTACCGAAGGTTGTTCGGAGTCCCGGATGTGATCACAGACATGACGAGGAGTCTCTAAATGGTCGAGACGTAAAGATTGATATATTGGAAGCCTATGTTTGGACATCGGAAGTGTTCCGGGTGAAATCGGGATTTTACCGGAATACCGGGAGGGTTACCGGAACCCCCCGGGAGGCAAATGGGCCTATTGGGCCTTAGTGGAAAAGAGAAAAGGGGCAGCCCATAGCTGGCCGCGCCCCCCCTTCCCCAAGTCCTATTAGGACTAGGAGAAGGGGCCGGCCCCCCTCTCTCTCCTTTCCCCCTTGGGAGTCCTAGTTGGAATAGGATTGAGGGGGGGAGTCCTACTCCCGGTAGGAGTAGGACTCCTCCCGCGCCCTCTCCCTAGCCGGCCAAACCCCTCCCCCCTGCTCCTTTATATACGGGGGCAGGGGGCACCCCATAGACACACAAGTTGATCATTGTTGATTGTTCCTTAGCCGTGTGCGGTGCCCCCTGCCACCAAATTCCACCTCGATCATACCGTTGTAGTGCTTAGGCGAAGCCCTGCGTCGGTAGTACATCAAGATCGTCACCATGCCGTCGTGCTGACGGAACTCTTCCTCGACGCTTTGCTGGATCGGAGCCCGAGGATCGTCATCGAGCTGAACGTGTGCTAAGAACTCGGAGGTGCCGGAGTAACGGTGCTTGGATCGGTTGGATCGGGAAGAAGACGTACGACTACTTCCTCTACGTTGTGTGATCGCTTCCACAGTCGGTCTGCGTTGGTACGTAGACAACACTCTCCTCCTCGTTGCTATGCATCACCATGATCTTGCGTGTGCGTAGGAAAATTTTCGAAATTACTACGTTCCCCAACACAGCCCTCTCGAGAGAGATTAGGGCTTGGTGGCGGCTCCGTATCGTAAAACGCGATGAATCCTTCTCTCTGATTTTTTTCTCCCCGAACGTGAATATATAGAGTTGGAGTTGAGGTCGGTGGAGCACCAAGGGGGCCACGAGGCAGGGGGCGCGCCCAGGGGGTAGGCGCGCCCCCACCCTCGTGGACAGGGTGTGGGCCCCCAGGCCTTGATTCTTTTGCTAGTATTTTTATTAATTCAAAAATAATCTACGTTGATTTTCAGGCCATTTCGAGAACTTTTATTTCTACACAAAAATAACACCATGGCAATTCTGCTGAAAACAATGTCAGTCCGGGTTAGTTCCATTCAAATCATGCAAGTTAGAGTCCAAAACAAGGGCAAAGTGTTTGGAAAAGTAGATATGTTGGAGACGTACAGTAGGGTTTATAACTTTTCACCATGGAATCCCAGGGGCCATCTTGAAAAATTACTGCGACGATTAGGGTTAGTACCACATCTATAAATAGTGCGGTGGCAGCCCTGAGGATCATTTTTACGTCGCGCGCCTCTGCCTCTTCTTCCTCCTCCAACGCCGCTTAGATCCAATCTTGCTCTTCGTTTACGCCGCCGTCGTCGGTGCTCGTCTGCAGCCACCGCAGTCGATGTGGTTCATCCGCCGTCGTTTCTATGCCACCCAACTGTAAGTTCCTTTTTGCGTATTGCGCCACTGCCATAGCTCGTCCTCTATTGTAGTTCTTCCATTGCGATGGTAGTTCTTCCATGGCGGCTTGTAGTTCATCCATTTATTACTGATAGTCCATCTACTTACCGCCGATAATTATTCCGTTTACTACCGTTGTAGTTCATTTGTTTTACTGTTTTTCTCTTTTTCCCAGTGCTGTTCCGGGGCAAGATCTTTGCTTATGCCGCATGGGTCAGAAGAAAATGGCTAACAAGAATAAGGGGAAGAAAGGGGACTCATCGTCACCCCAGCCTCAGCTCCGACTATTGCCAAGTGCACAATCTATGCGGATTAGGCCGAATCTCAAGTCTCTCCAACTTGCAGAGCTTGATACCATCGGTTTACTTCCATCCAAGGAAGATATCAGCTGGTGCATGCTCGGAGAGGAAACCCGGCTATAACCACATCAAGGTGAAGCCATCATCTTTGCCGATCACATAAGCCGGGGTTTTAGGCCGCCTAGCTCTAGGTTTTTCAAGAATGTCCTTGCATATTATGGCTTGCGGCCCCAAGATCTCGCGCCCAACTCCATTCTCAATATCAAAAACTTCCAAGTGTTTTTCTAAGATTACCTTCAGATCGAGCCGATTGTAGATTTGTTTCTAGAGTTCTTGCTATATGGCTAAGCCCGCCGGAATTCTTCATGGACCATTGCTCTTACTCCAGGCAAGCTCGGGGGCTACTACGGTGCAATGCACTGGGGGTCGCATCACTAAGGGTAGCCCCACAGCAGGCCTGCCCCGATCCAGGAGGCCCACCAAAGAGCTAGCGACCGAAAGGAGCTCAAAAGGAGAAGATAGGCATATAGAGACCATTTGGCCCTCAAGTCAGCATGACGGCGACCAAGATTGCATCTATCCCCTGTAAAATCCTAGCCCCACATCGTGTATATAAGGTGGAGGCTATGGTTCTCTCATCCATCTACTCCCGTAGACCTAAACTCTCGGTAGCAATACATGCATCCTCCCTATTGTAATCCTTTGCATGAGGTATATCTATCAAAAAATACATACACAAAACATGACGCGGGGTATTACTCCACATCAGACGCCCGCACCTAGGTAAATTTTGCGTGCAGGCTCCGTCCTGGTACTTCCGGCCACGTTTGCCACCATACCGAGGGTACGGACAACTTTCTGCTCTATCAACGCTCACGACATTGTGGTTGGCTGGTGTTCCGCCCGATGAGTTGGACGTCTTTGTATTCACAGGCACACGTGAATACAAACACGAAAGGAACCGTGCAAAATAAAAGAGAAACGTGTATGTTACTTTAATTAGTAATAAAAAAACAAAAATAATGAAAGGTTCCCTGCTCAAATCGACCAGGACAAAAGCTACCTCTTCTCATCGACGAATGCAGATGGAGAGAGCAGCCATGTCCATTCCGATACCCATGGCCGGCCTCCTCCTCCGTCCATCTACGCTCCTCCATCACCGTCATCTCGCCGACTGCCACCAATCCGCCGCGCCACCATGAGAATCAGAAGCAGCAGCAACATAAAAAATGAGACCTCCTCCACCACCAGCACCACCACCACCAAAACCACAACAACGGTGAAGCTGGCGTACCTAGAGTTCAACAGGTAGTTGTCGGAGCTGGACGGCGGCGGTTTCTGCATCCTCGTCAACCCCCTCCTTGTCAGCAACCTCGACTTCGGCATGCCATGGCTCTTTGATGGCGCCAAGAAGACCCTCCCCAAAGACGGCCTCCAAGACCTCCAGGACCTCGCCGTCGTTGACCTGCTCCTCACATTTGGCAAAGGCTAGAAATATGAAACTGATTTAGTGTCTTTTCGAATAACTGCCTGGTTTGGAAACAAATTTCAACAAGAGCGGACTATTTTGTTTTGGGTGCGTCAAGGAAGAACAAGAAAATTATACACAGTTGTGAGGGAGTGAGTTGGAGTCTCTACTGTTTAGTTATTTGGGAATCCTAATTCATCACCAAATGTTAACCAACAAAGAATGAATGTGCATAGAGGATCGATATGAGAAGATACTAAGTTGTTGGAAGCGCAAGTATGTCTTATGGGAGTCGGCTAATTCAGATATAAATTCCATGCTTACAAGTATGTCGAGATTCCTATTGTTCTTCTTCAAAGTACCTGCGAGGGTACGAAAAAAGTTGGACTTTTATTGATCATGTTTTTCCTACCAAAGCATTGAAAATGGATTCAAGTACATCTTGGCCAACTAGGACATAATTTGTAGGCCAAAGGAACAAAGGGGTTTAGGGACTGAAAACCTTCAAGCAAAGAATATGTGACTACTCAGTAAATGGCTATACAGGCTATTGAAGGAAATATGCCCTAGAGGCAATAATAAAGTTTTTATTTATATTTCCTTATATCATGATAAATGTTTATTATTCATGCTAAAATTGTTTTAACCGGAAACTTAGTACATGTGTGAATACATAGACAAAACATAGTGTCCCTAGTATGCCTCTACTTGACTAGCTCGTTAATCAAAGATGGTTAAGTTTCCTGACCATAGACATGTGTTGTCATTTTATGAATGGGATCACATCATTTGAGAATGATGTGATGGACAAGAACCAGCCATTAGCTTAGCATAATGATCGTTTAGTTTTGTTGATATTGCTTCTTCATGACTTATACCTGTTCCTCGGACTATGAGATTATGCAACTCCCGAATATCGGAGGAACACCTTGTGTGATATCAAACGTCACAACGTAACTGGGTGATTATAAAGATGCTCTACAGGTGTCTCCGATGGTGTTTGTAGAGTTGACATAGATCGAGATTAGGATTTGTCACTCCGTGTATCAGAGAGGTATCTCTGGGCCCTCTCGGTAATGCACGTCACTCTGAGCCTTGCAATCAATGTGACTAATGAGTTAGTCACAGGATGATTCATTACAGAACGAGTAAAGAGACTTGCCGGTACGAGATTGAACTAGGTATGATGATACCGACGATCGAATCTCGGGCAAGTTACATACCGATGATAAAGGGAACAACGTATATTATTATGCGGTTTGACCGATAAAGATCTACGTAGAAAATGTAGGAACCAATATGAGCATCTTGGTTCCGCTATTGGTTATTGACCGGAGATGTGTCTCGGTCATGTCTACATAGTTCTCGAACCCGTAGGTTCCGCACGCTTAACGTTCGATGACGATTTGTATTATGAGTTATGTGATTTGATGTACCGAAGTTTGTTCGAAGTCTTGGATGAGATCACAGACATGGCGAGGAGTCTCGAAATGGTCGAGACATAAAGATTGATATATTGGAAGGCTATGTTTGGACACCGAAATGGTTTCAGATAGGTTTGGGCATTTACCGGAGTACGGGGGGGGGGGGGGGGGGGGGGTTACCGGAACCCCCCCGGGGGGTTAATGGGCCTTCATGGGCCCTAGTGGAAGAGAGGAGGCAGAGGACAGGTGGAGGCATGTGGCCCCCCAAGCCCAACCTGAATTGGACTAGGGTTTGGGGTGGGGAGGCGGTCCTCCTTTCCTTCTCTCCTCCTCCTCTTTCCCCCCTTCTCCTTGTGGGAATAGGAAAGGGGGATCCTACTTGGACCGGGAGTCCAAGTAGGACTCCCCCCTTGGCGCGCCACACCTTGTCCGGCCTCCTCCCCCCCTCCTTTATATACGTGGGAGGGGGCACCCCAAAGACACACAAGTTGATCTTTTAGCCATGTGCGATGCCCCCCTCCAGAGTTACACACCTCGGTCATATCGTCGTAGTGCTCGGGTTAAACTTGACGAGCCTAGCATATGCAGATATGGCCTCGGAACACTAAGACCAAAAGGTCGAGCGTGAATCATATAGTAGATATGATCAACATAGTGATGTTCACCATTGAAAACTACTCCATTTCACGTGATGATCAGACATGGTTTAGTTGATATGGATCACGTGATCATTTAGATGACTAGAGGGATGTCTATCTAAGTGGGAGTTCTTAAGTAATATGATTAATTGAACTTTAATTTATCATGAACTTAGTCCTGATGGTATTTGCATATCTATGTTATAGATCAATAGCTCGCGTATAGCTCCCCTGTTTTATTTTTTGATATGTTCCTAGAGAAATATAAGTTGAAAGATGATAGTAGCATGATGCGGACTGGGTCTGTGATCTGAGGACTATCCTCATTGCTACACAGAAGAATTATGTCCTTGATGTACTGCTAGGTGATCGACCTATTGCAGGAGCAGATGCAGACGTTATGAACGTTTAGCAAGCTCGGTATGATGACTACTTGATAGTTTAGTGCACCATGCTTTACGACTTAGAACCGGGACTTCAAAAACATTTTGAACGCCACAGAGCATATAAGATGTTCCAAGAGCTGAAATTCGTATTTCAGACTCATGCCCATCTCAAGAGGTATGAGACCTCTGACAAGTACTTTTTCCTACAAGATGGAGGAGAATAGCTCAGCTAGTGAGCATGTGCTCAGATTGTCTGGGTACTACAATCGCTTGAATCAAGTGGGAGTTAACCTTCCAGATAAGATAGTGATTGAGAGAGTTCTCTAGTCACTATCACCAAGTTACTAGAACTTCGTGATGAACTATAATATGCAAGGGATGACGAAAACTATTCCCAAGCTCTTCGCAATGCAGAAATCAACGAAGGTAGAAATCAAGAAATAACATCAAGTGTTGATGGTTTACAAGACCACTAGTTTCAAGTAAAAGGGCAAGGGAAAGAAAGTGAACTTCAAGAAGAATGGCAAGCAAGTTGCCACTCCCATGAAGAAGCCCAAAGCTAGACCCAAGCCTCAAACTGAGTGCTTCTACTACAAAGGAAATGGTCACTGGAAGCGGAACTGCCCCAAAAAAATTGTTGCATAAGAAGGATGGCAAAGTGAACTAAAGTATATTTGATATACATATTATTGATGTGTACTTTACTAGTGTTTATAGCAACCCTCGGTATTTGATACTGGTTCAGTTGCTAAGAGTAGTAACTTGAAATAGGAGTTGCAAGATAAACAGAGACTAGTTAAGGACGAGGTGACGATGTGTGAGGGAGTCCTGGATTAGGGGGTGTCCGGATAGTCGGACTATAACCTTTGGCCGGACTCTTGGACATGAAGATACAAGATTGAAGACTTCGTCCCGTGTCCGGATGGGACTTTCCTTGGCGTGGAAGGCAAGCTTGGCGATATGGATATGTAGATCTCCTCCTATTGTAACCGACTCTGTGTAACCCTAGCCCTCTCAGGTGTCTATATAAACCGGAGGGTTTAGTCCATAGGACAACAACAATCATACCATAGGCTAGCTTCTAGGGTTTAGCCTCTGATCTCGTGGTAGATCTACTCTTGTACTACCCATATCATCAATATTAATCAAGCAGGAGTAGGGTTTTACCTCCATCGAGAGGGCCCGAACCTGGGTAAAAACATTGTGTCCCTTGTCTCCTGTTACCATCCGCCTAGACGCACAGTTCGGGACCCCCTACCCGAGATCCGCTGGTTTTGACACCGACATTGGTGCTTTCATTGAGAGTTCCTCTGTGTCGTCATCTTTAAGCCCGATGGCTCCTCCGATCATCAACAACGATGCGGTCCAGGGTGAGACTTTTCTCCCCGGACAGATCTTCGTATTTGGCGGCTTTGCACTGCGGGCTAATTCGCTTGGCCATCTAGAGCAGATTGAAAGCTATGCCCCTGGCCATCAGGTTAGATTTGGAAGTTTGAACTACACGGCTGACATCCGCGGAGACTGGATCTTCGACGGATTCGAGCCACAGCCGAGCGCGCCGCACTGTCACGATGGGCATGATTTAGCTCTGCCGCCGAACAGTGCCCTGGAGGCCGCACCCGCATCAGCTCCGACCCTTAGCTCGGAGCCAACTGTACCGATCGAGGACGGGTGGCTAGACCCCGTCGCGGGGGCTGCAGTCTCAACGGCGATCAAGCCAAACACCAGCCTTATCCTCTACGAAGCGCGTGACTCCAAGGTGCCGGACTCTTCTCCGGACTCCGAACCCTCCGTGCCCCTGCCTACCGAATTCGATGGGGCGCCGATCACGGAATTCACCGCCGCAGATAGCTTTCAGCACTCGCCCTTCGGCGCCATTCTGAATTTACTAAGGTCTCTTACTTTGTCAGGAGAGTCCTGGCCGGATTATGACCGGCAGAATTGGGATGCGTACGATGAAGAAATTCGATGCCCACCCACCACCCACTTTGTAGCCACTGTCGACGATCTAACCGACATGCTAGACTTTGACTCCGAAGACATCGATGGTATGGACGACGATGTAGGAGACGAACTGGAACCATCGCCCACAGGGCACTGGACAACCACCCCATCCTACGATGTATACATGGTGGACATACCCAAAGGAAACGATGACGAAGAACGGGAGGACGCAACGAATCGTCCTTTGAAAAGCAGTCAAAGCAGTGGCGTAAGCACCGCTCCAAGCCCCGCCTCGACAGAGACAACGGTCATACATACCCAGCCCCAGAGCTGGGCGAGCCGGCGGATGATGAACATGGCATCGAGCAACCGTTCGAACAAAGCAACTTGGATAAACAAACCGAACAACCCATCCCCGGCGAAGATAACAGTCCGGACGACCTCATGCCGGACAAGTTCCTAGAGCAAAAGAACCTCCACAAAAGGCTCGTCGCCACTGCGCGTAGCCTGAAAAAGCAGAAGCGAAAGCTCAAAATTGTGGAAGATGCACTCAGAATAAGATGGAGCAAAGTACTCAACACCGCAGACAAATACGGCGGCAGTCGCCACACAAAGAGCTGCCTGAACCGAAAGCTACTGCCTGAATTTGACGAGGAGGCCTTAGAGCCCCCGCAATCAAAAAATAAGGAAGCCACCCGGTCGGATAGACGACCCCATGGCCAACATAGAGCGGCAAACGGCGCCGCACACAAGCCAACACGCGATCCACTCAAGGATTCACATCAAAAAGATGGCCCAACCAGATCTATATACGGGCCAAGAAAGCAAGCTCTAGTAAGCAATGCAACGCAACAAATATCCGAACACCCGGGCACACCCAAATACAGGGGTGCCGCACACCCTTATGTTTCACTGATGAGGTGCTGGACCATGAATTTCCAGCGGGATTCAAACCCGTAAACATAGAGGCATACGACGAAACAACAGACCCTGGAGTCTGGATTGAGGATTATATCCTCCACATCCACATGGCCAGAGGAGACGACCTCCACGCCATAAAATATTTACCCCTCAAGCTCAAAGGGCCAGCCCGGCATTGGCTTAAAGGCCTTCCCGAAAACACCATTGGAAGTTGGGAAGAGCTCGAGGATGCTTTTCGGGCAAATTTTCAAGGGACCTATGTCCGACCACCGGATGCAGACGATTTAAGTCATATAACTCAACAACCCGGAGAGTCAGCCCAGAAGCTCTGGAACAGGTTTCTTACTAAAAAGAACCAGATAGTCGACTGTCCGGACGCCGAAGCATTAGCAGCTTTCAAACACAGCGTTCAAGACGAATGGCTCGCCAGACACCTCGGCCAAGAAAAGCCAAGAACAATGGACGCATTAACAAGCCTGACCCACTTTTGCGTGGGAGAGGACAACTGGTTGGCAAGATGCAGCACCAGCGACCCAAGTACATCCGAAGTCAGGGACGGAAACGGGAAACCGTGACGCAACAAGGACCAGCGTCGGAATAAGGGAAACAGCCCGAAGAGCACGGCAGTCAACGCCAGATTCAAAAGCTCTTGGCAGGGTCAGAGAAAGCTGCCCCTCAAGGATAACAGGGACGAGCTATCTAACCTAAACAAAATCTTGGACAAGATATGTCATATCCACAGCACCCCCGGGAAGCCTGCAAATCATACCCACAGAGAATGTTGGGCCTTCAAGCAATCCAGCAAACTCAACGCCGAACACAAGGGGCTTGATACACCAAGTGAGGACGATGACGAATCCCACAAACAGAGTGCTGGGAAACAAAAGAATTTCCCACAAGAAGTCAAAACAGTAAATTTACTTCACGTGACAAAAGGGAAAAACAGAGTGGCGCCTATAGAGATATGCGCCATGCGGCCTATCACAAAGGAGTCTCGCCACTGGTTGTTAAAACTGATCACCTTCGACCATCAGGATTACTCTGGAAGTATCCGGCACGTGGGCTGGGCTGCCTTGGTATTAGATCCGATAATTGACGGATTCCACTTTACACGAGTCCTGATGGACGGCGGCAGTGGTTTAAACCTGCTATATCAGGATACAGTCCGTAAAATGGGGATGGACCCAACAAAAATTAGCCATAGCAATACTTCCTTTAAAGGAGTAACGCCAGGCCCAGAAGTCCATTGCACGGGCTCCCTCTTACTAGAAGTTATATTCGGCTCCCCCGATAACTTCCGTAGCGAAAAGCTAACCTTCCACATCGCCCCATTTCAAAGTGGCTATCAAGCACTACTGGGACGCGAAGCTTTCGCTCGCTTTAACGCAATACCGCATTATGCGTCGCTCACGCTTAAAATGCCCAGTCCACGAGGCATCATGTCACTAAAGGGAAATATTGAGCGCTCCTCGTGCGCGGAAGACGGTGCGGCTGCCTTGACAGCCACACACTAAAACGGCTTCACCAACCAAAGCACCTAACAGGTCGTTAAGACCACGGACACGGCTAGACGAGTCCGGCATAAACACACAATTGATAAAGGTTTAACAGCCGTATACCCCTGTACAAGGGGCTCCGCGCATGTAAAACAAGCGACCATAAGACTCAATTTTACCCATCTCGAATTATACTTTGATTATTTAGTATAACGTACATTTCGCACGACCTTTTTCAACTAAGTTCCTCTCTTTTATAGATGAACATCGTGCTACACCCGTCCATGACACGACACAATGGAGACACAGGCGCAGACGTGCAGCAGGGACCCGCCCCAAAGGATTCTTTTTAGATTAAGACCCTGCGTAAACCTTTTTCACTATCTCTTGTTGATACACATCCCCCGGATTCTCAGTATAACCGAGGAGGAGGCTGGCGTCTTGGCAAGTGTCCACGTCAGGATTTTGCACGTACCTAGACACCAGGGGCTTATTATCAAGGGCACTGCTTAGCCCGTCTTCATAAAGACCAAATACCTTAGGGAGTTTCAGCGTCGCGAGTTTGGCCTTATATGCATCAGCTCCGAATCATGTCTTTGGTCAAATGTTGGGTTTGCCCGGCTCTTTTGTTTTGCTGCCTTACGTTCCGCTCTATCAGCTAAGGCGGCACCGGGAGAACTACTGTGATTGTGCCCCGGTTCTGCCAGGCGAGCACCTCAGTAGAGAAAGCCGAAAACTGACTGTCATGATATAGCGAGAGACTGGTCAACCACTCGATGACTTATCAGAATCTTCAGGATTCCTCCGCATTAACAAAGGGCCGTTTCCCGGCCGGGCACACACACGCCCCAAGTTCGGGTGAGCGCGGCGCCACCAGGGGCTATATAGTAGCCTTACTATCAAACTCCTATGGCTAAGTGAAAGTGATAAAGCATTATAGTCCGATTGCCGAGTTCGCTGCGCTATCACCTCCTTCATGGACCAAGACGTTGGATCAAGTATGAAAATGCGCCTTCTGTGAACACCCCCGCATTATATGCGTGGGGGCTAAAGCCGACGACTGCCATCTTTCAGATTATATACACATATACCATAACGGCCGCACATGAGGTATTATAATTCTTGCAGGCACAAGTATAAAAAGCCTCTACAATTCATCAAAATATTGTTTTACAATAATACATGTTACTCGAACATAATATCCTTCGAGCACTGCGTCTCTATTAAACGAGCGCCTTGCAGAACTTTTTGAAAATAGTGCTTGGCAGGTACTCGGCTTCCGTCCGAATCTTGGGATGCAACAGCGGTGGCCTCCATCTCCACCCAGTATGTCTTGACACGGGCAAGGGCCATCCGCGCACCCTCTATGTATGCTGACCTCTTCATCGCGTTGATATGCGGCATTGCACCAAGGAACTGCTGCACCAAGTTAAAATAACTGTTCGGCTTTGGCCTTTCCGGCCACAGATGATCCACGACATCCTTCATGGCGAGTCCAGATAACCTATTCAGCTCGGCCCATTCGACTAAACGATCGGTCAACGGAAGCGGACGCTCTGGATTGTGGAACTACGACCAGAAGAGCTTTTCCACTTCGCGATCTTTCTGATCTCGGAAGTGTTCGGCCGCATCAGCGGCACTCGCAGCTAAATCCAGATATGCATCCGCCGAACTCCACATCCGGTCGAACAGAGCATATTTAGGATCTCCGAACTTCATCCACAACATAAAGTGCTTTCCAGCCGCGATATCTCTGGCCTGACATAGCTCCTCCTTCATTGCCCTCATCGCAGAACGAGCACCCTTGGCCGCTGTAGTGGCCTTCTCCAGGTCCGTTCGCTCCGCCCGATCTTCTTTTTCAAGAAGCTTGCAGCGGTCAGAAGCGTCCTTTAGCTTCACAGCCATCTCGGCCATTTCCTTCTTGCTTCGGCAGTGAGCAGCCTGTTCGGCTTTCAGCTCCTCAACCGCCTTTAAGGCAGCCGCATCACTTTTTCTGGCTTGCTCCTTGGCTCGGGCAAGTTCCGCCCGAAGGTCCTCCACGGTAGCAGCCCCATCTGCATCAAGTGCACACATTGTAAGATACTGGCATCAAGCTCCTCTTACCAAGTGTCTCCGAAGAAATTACATACCTTGTGCCTCGTCAAGCCGCTTGTTGACAAGCGCGATGTCGGCATCTGCCACGTCGAGTTGCCGTTTTAGCTTGGCAAATTCATCGGTCCGGCCGGCCACCGGACACTCCGCCACCTACATAGGAAGGCGGCAAATTATACCTGGGATTATGATCCTCTGTGTGCCATCTCTTTCGACAGCACACAGAGTCTCAGGGGCTACTATCTACACAGGGCGCATCTTAAATATGCGGAACTGTCAGAAGGTACATCACTTCGCGTACCTCAAAACCTGTTAGTAAACTCCTGACAGCCTCGTGCAATCCGCTCTCGGCGGACGAAATCCTTTCAACTACTGTACCCATCAACGTACGGTGCTCCTCTGAGATAGACGCTCGCCCTAGCAGATCCTTCAGCTCCTCCGACCGTGCACCAGGCGGTGCCGAACTCGTTCGATGGCTTTTCTCAAAGGCCGGACATGGATGGCTTTGGGGGGCCATATGACTGCCTTCCGGCCCTGCCGGATTAGGAGAAACCCTCCGCGATGATACCTTAGGGTCGCCCGCCTCGTAAGGCGGAACGGCAGGGGGAGGCGTTCCGCTCTCCATCATCTCCGGAAGAAGATCCCCCGAAGATGAGCTCTCCTGAGAAGGGCTGAGATCCGAACTACAAGGTAAAATGTTGGTTATTTTCCTCAGAAATAAAATAAGGATTTCTCTCATTTTAAAACCTCCCCTCTCTACTTGCGGCTCGGTGGAGGGCTGATCCCCTTGGGGACACAGTACGGCCGAGGCACCCCCCGGCGCAGGACCCTCTGGCGAAGATTTCTTCCCCTGCTTTGAGACCATGGTCTCTGGGTCTTCAGAGGCAGTCCTCTTCTTCCCCTGAGTAGAGGAATTTTCGATTCCTCCTTTCCGGACAGCCTCCTTTTATTATTGCCTCTAGGGCATATTTCCAACAAGAATCTGTTTAACTAATTTTCTATATTGCTTATTTATGCATTTGTGACCATAGCTTTCCAGTTTAGCTCATAAACTGGATGCCAAAATAGAGTTTGCCCATTTCATATCTATGTTGTCTTATTAGGAAAATAGAGTTTGTTTTATAGCTGATGCTTAATATGTTTTATCGACTGGCGAATGCTCAACTTTAGCTCATAAACTGGATTGCAAATGCTAATTCTGATGGGGCTTTTGCCACTTATTGTTTTATGGTTGTCTAGACAGCTGATGTCATGCTTCTTTCTTGCTAATTGTCAATTCTGTTGTACATGGTCCCTCAGCTACTTATGCTTTGCTAGACAATGAGAGTATGTAGATAGCATGTATGGTTTTTTACATTGTTTTGCGCAGGTTGAGATGCATCACATGATGTTTTCCTTTTACATTTATGAGTATTACATAGTCCTTTCTTTTTCCACAAGGGGCAGTAGCTGTGCCATTTGATTCAAAGGACAAAGAGTTGATCACAAAGGGGTAGCATTCACGATATATACACAAAAGAGTATATAACCAAATTATATGATGTAATTGACCACTATTTCTATTAACTTCTCCTATACACAATGTTCACGAGTTCATGTATTAAGTACTACCTCGGTCCCACAATATAAGAACATTTTTGAAACTACACTAGTGCCAAAAACGTTTTTATATTATGGGACGGAGGGAGTACATTTTATTGTGTCACTTGTGTTTAGTCTTTTTTAATGCAAGTTTGCAGCTACTCGGAGTTCCTAATTGTAGGCTCAACTATCTTGACTTACCGATGATCTAATTTGTGGCATTATTATCTTAAGAAAACATTTGCATTTAATTTCCTTTATATATAGGGGTATAAGTTCTTACCAAATATACTCAAATATATGGTTATTTAAAAAATGCTAATATTTTCAACACGAACATGGTTTTAAACGGGTCTTTGCGCCATTTGGCGCAACTGGTCATCTAGTACTCCCTTAAGAACGCTAGCTTTCGGCTTCACCCAGTCCGAGGTACACGTCCGGATGACTCGATAGTAACAATCGCAGAGGTGCTCCCTTTATGCCCTAGCCAAACAAACGGGAACGTAGGGCATTAGCACAGGAGCTAGGCAACCCAGCTTGACCAAAACTTAAGTCATAACGATGCATATAATGGCAAAAAAAGGTACATATGTGGAAGAGGACACATATGTGTTGAGCTTGATGCTCGAAAAATAATAATAAGCTTATGTAAAAGAAGCCCCGAGGTATTATGAACGTGTACAATTAAGGATGTGTACGTCATATATAGGTGTGCGGTGTAACTGCACGATAGTTTAAAGCTAATAAAAGAAAGAACTTTAATTAAAGAGAGTAAAAATGAAACAAGGGGAGAAGAAGACAAACAAAGAGTATGGCTCTAGGCGTAGAATTTTCGGAGTCTTGCGGCATTCCACGGGTTCGGCTCGAGGCGATTGTCAGATGCATCACGCAGGCGGTACGCTCCTCCAGTGAGAACCTCATCTATAATGAAGGGACCTTCCCACTTGGTCTTGAGTTTGTCCTTTTTCTTTTCTGGCAAGCGTAGAACAAGTTCACCAACATTATAAGTCTTGGCCCACACTTCTCTGCTTTGGTATCTGTGAGCCTGTTGTTGATAGAATGCCGAACGGGCTTTTGCAACGTCATGCTCCTCTTTCAGGGCATCTAGACTGTCCTGCCGATCAAGCTCGGCCTCTCTCTCTTCATACATGCGCACTCGAGGTGAGTCATGAATAATGTCGCGGGGCAAAACGGCCTCTGCGCCATACACCATGAAGAATGGTGTGTATCCGGTAGTAAGATTGGGTGTGGTCCGCATCCCCCAAAGTACGGAGTCGAGCTCCTCAACTCAGTGCTTGTCTGACTCTTTCAATGACCACACTAGTCTGGGCTTAATGCTGCTCATAATAAGACCATTAGCTCGTTCGACTTGACCGTTTGTTTATGGGTGATAGACCGAGGCGTAATCGAGCTTAATGCCCAAATTAGCGCACCAGGATTTCACTTCATCGGCTGTGAAATTAGAGCCGTTATCAGTGATGATACTATGTGGGACACCATAACGGTGCATGACACCGGATATAAAGTCTATCATCGGTCCGGATTCGGCCGTTTTTACTGGTTTGACCTCTATGCATTTTGTGAATTTATATACCATAACTAGCAGATATTTTTTCTTATGGCTTCCTCCTTTAAGGGGTCCAACCATATCAAGCCCCCAGACCGCATAAGGCCAAGTAATGGGGATTGTTTGTAAAGCGGTGGGAGTCATATGGCTTTGGTTGGCGAAAAGCTGGCATTCGACGCAACGTTGGACAAGGTCCTGTGCATCTGCTCGGGCCGTCGGCCAATAGAAACTTGTACGGAAGGCCTTACTTATAAGGGCCCATGCTGCGGCGTGATGACCGCTGAGACCAGCATGGATTTCAGCCAGGAGCTGCCGTCCCTCTTCTTCGGAGATACATCTTTGAAGTACCCCGGTAGTGCTTTTATTGTAGAGCTCTCCGTCATGGACCTTGTAGGCTTTCGAACGCCGGACAATGCAGCGAGCCTCATTCTGATCCTCGGGGAGCTCTTGCCTATTAAGGTAGGCTAAGCAGGGTTCGGTCCATGGAGCAATTATTGCAATGATAAGATGGGCTGATGGTGTTATTTCGGTGGCTGAGCCCCCGATGATATCGGTATTGTGTTTGGAATCTGGGGGTATAATCGGGTCCGGACTGGTGTTGCCGCTCTCCCCTTGCCACACCACGGATGGCTTGAAGAGCCTTTCCAGAAATATGTTAGGCGGGACGGGGTCGCGCTTGGCGCCGATGCGAGCAAGGACATCCGCTGCTTGATTACTTTCACGAGCTACATGATAAAACTCAAGCCCCTCGAACCGAGCCAACATTTTGAGAATGGCATTACGATAGGCCGCCATCTTCGGATCTTTGGCATCAAAATCTCCATTTATTTGGGATATTGCGAGGTTTGAGTCCCCTCGCACCTCTAAGCGTTGTATGCCCATGGAGACAGCCATCTGAAGACCATGCAATAAGGCCTTGTATTCGGCTACATTATTGGAGTCTGTGTATAATGAAGCAAATATGCCCTAGAGGCAATAATAAAGTTATTATTTATTTCCTTATATCATGATAAATGTTTATTATTCATGCTAGAATTGTATTAACCGGAAACATAATACATGTGTGAATACATAAACAAATAGATTGTTACTAGTATGCCTCTACTTGACTAGCTCATTAATCAAAGATGGTTATGTTTCCTAACCATGGACAAAGAGTTGTTATTTGATTAACGGGATCACATCATTAGATGAATGACCTGATTGACATGACCCATTCCATTAGCTTAGCACCCGATCGTTTAGTATGTTGCTATTGCTTTCTTCATGACTTATACATGTTCCTATGACTATGAGATTATGCAACTCCCGTTTGCCGGAGGAACACTTTGTGTGCTACCAAACGTCACAACATAACTGGGTGATTATAAAGGAGCTCTACAGGTGTCTCCAAAGGTACTTGTTGGGTTGGCGTATTTCGAGATTAGGATTTGTCACTCCGATTGTCGGAGAGGTATCTCTAGGCCCTCTCGGTAATGCACATCACATAAGCCTTGCAAGCATTGCAGCTAATGAATTAGTTGCGAGATGATGTATTACGGAACGAGTAAAGAGACTTGCCGGTAACGAGATTGAACTAGGTATTGGATACCGACGATCGAATCTCGGGCAAGTAACATACCGATGACAAAGGGAACAATGTATGTTGTTATGCGGTCTGACCGATAAAGATCTTCGTAGAATATGTAGGAACCAATATGGGCATCCAGGTCCCGCTATTGGTTATTGACCGGAGACGTGTCTCGGTCATGTATACATTGTTCTCGAACCGTAGGGTCCTCACGCTTAACGTTACGATGACAATTTCATTATGAGTTTATGTATTTTGATGTACCGAAGGTTTTTCGGAGTCCCGGATGTGATCATGGACATTACGAGGAGTCTCGAAATGGTTGAGACATAAAGATCGATATATTGGAAGCCTATATTTGGACATCGGAATCGTTCCGGGTGAAATCGGCATTTTTCGGAGTACCGGAGAGTTACGGGAATTCGCCGGGGAGTATATGGGCCTTATTGGGTCATACGGGAATAGAGGAGAGAGACCAAAAGGAAGGAGGCCTGCGCCCCCCCTCTGGTCCGAATTGGACAAGGGGCGCAGCCCCCTTTTCCTTTTTCCTCTCCCCCTCTTTCCCCTTCTCCTACTCCAACAAGGAAGGAGGGAGTCCTACTCCCAGTGGGAGTAGGACTCCCCTTGGCGCGCCCCCTCCTAGGCCGACCGCCCCTCCCCCTTGCTCCTTTATATACGGGGGCAGGGGGGCACCCCAGGACACACAAGTTGATCTTCGTGATCGTTCCTTAGCCGTGTGCGGTGCCCCCCTCCACTATATTCCACCTCGGTCATATTGTAGCGGTGCTTAGGCGAAGCCCTGCGACGGTTGAACATCAAGATCGTCACCACGCCGTCGTGCTGACGGAACTCCTCCCCGAAGCTTTGCTGGATCGGAGCCCGGGGAGCGTCATCGAGCTGAACGTGTGCCAAGAACTCGGAGGTGCCGGAGTAACGGTACTTGGATCGGTTGGACCGGGAAGACGTACGACTACTTCCTCTACGTTGCGTCAATGCTTCCGCTTCGGTCTACGAGGGTACGTAGACAGCACTCTCCCCTCTCGTTGCTATGCATCACCATGATCTTGCGTGTGCGTAGGAATTTTTTTGAAATTACTACGTTCCTCAACAGTGGTATCCGAGCCTAGGTTTTATGTGCTGATGTTATATGCACGAGTAGAACACAAGTGAGTTGTGGGCGATATAAGTCATACTGCTTACCAGCATGTCATACTTTGGTTCGGCGGTATTGTTGGATGAAGCGGCCCAGACCGACATTACGCGTACGCTTACGCGAGACTGGTTCTACCGCCGTGCTTTGCACACAGGTGGCTGGCGGGTGTCAGTTTCTCCAACTTTAGTTGAACCGAGTGTGGCTACGCCCGGTCCTTGCGAAGGTTAAAATAGCACCAACTTGACAAACTATCGTTGTGGTTTTGATGCGTAGGTGAGATTGGTTCTTGCTAAGCCCGTAGCAGCCACGTAAAATTTGCAACAACAAAGTAGAGGACGTCTAACTTGTTTTTGCAGGGCATGTTGTCATGTGATATGGTCAAGACGTGATGAGATATAAGTTGTTGTATGAGATGATCATGTTTTGTTCAAGTTATCGGCAACTGGCAGAAGCCTTATGGTTGTCTTTTTATTGCATAAGATGCAAGCGCCAAATAATTGCTTTACTTTATCGCTACGCGATAGCAATAGTTGCAAGAGCAATAGTTGGCGAGACGACCATGTGACGACACATTGATATATATCAAGATGATGGAGATCATGGTGTCATGCCAGTGACGATGGAAATCATGACGATGCTTTGGAGATGGAAATCAAAGGCACAAGATGATGATGGCCATATCATGTCACATATTTTGATTGCATGTGATGTTTATCTTTTATACATCTTATTTTGCTTAGTTCGACGGTAGCTCTTTAAGATGATCTCTCACTAAATTATCAAGGTATAAGTGTTCTCCCTGAGTATGCACCGTTGCGAAAGTTCTTCGTGCCGAGACACCACGTGATGATCGGATGTGATAGGCTCTACGTTCAAATACAACGGGTGCAAAACAGTTGCACACGCGGAATACTCAGGTTTAACTTGACGAGCCTAGCATATAACAGATATGGCCTCGGAACACGGAGACAGAAAGGTCGAGCGTGAATCATATAGTAGATATGATCAACATAGTGATGTTCACCATTGAAACTACTCCATCTCACGTGATGATCGGACATGGTTTAGTTGATATGGATCACGTGATCACTTAGAGGATTAGAGGGATGTCTATCTAAGTGGGAGTTCTTAAGTAATATGATTAATTGAACTTTAATTTATCATGAACTTAGTCCTGGTAGTATTAGCATATCTATGTTGTAGATCAATAGCTCGCATTGTTGCTTTCATATGTTTATTTTGATATGTTCCTAGAGAAAATTGTGTTGAAAGATGTTAGTAGCAATTATGCGGATTGGATCCATGATCTGAGGTTTATCCTCATTGTTGCACAGAAGAATTATGTCCTTGATGCACCGCTAGGTGACAGGCCTATTGCAGGAGCAGATGCAGACGTTATGAACGTTTGGCTGGCTCAATATGATGACTACTTGATAGTTTAGTGCACCATGCTTAACGGCTTAGAATCGGAACTTCAAAGACGTTTTGAACGTTATGGACCATATGAGATGTTCCAGGAGTTGAATTTAATATTTCAAGCAAATACCCGAGTTGAGAGATATGAAGTCTCCAACAAGTTCTATAGCTAAAAGAGGGAGGAGAATCGCTCAACCAGTGAGCATGTGCTCAGATTGTTTGGGTACTACAATCGCTTGAATCAAGTGGGAGTTAATCTTGCAGATAAGATAGTGATTGACAGAATTCTCTTGTCGCCACCACCAAGTTAGTAGAACTTCGTGATGAACTATGATATGCATGGGATAACGGAAACAATTCCCAAGCTCTTCGTGATGTTGAAATCGATGAAGGTAGAAATCAAGAAAAACATCAAGTGTTGATGGTTGACAAGAGCACTAGTTTCAAGAAAAAGGCAAAAGGAAGAAGGGGAACTTCAAAAAGAACGGCAAGCAAGTTGCTGCTCAAGTGAAGAAGCCCAAGTCTGGTCCTAAGCCTGAGACTAACTGCTTCTACTGCAAAGGGACTGGTCACTGGAAGCGGAACTGCCCTAAGTATTTGGCGGATAAGAAGGATGGCAAAGTGAACAGAGGTATATTGGATATACATGTTATTGATGTGTACTTTAGTAGTGTTTATAGCAACCCCTCAGTATTTGATACTAGTTCAGTTGCTAAGAGTAGTAACTCGAAACGGGAGTTGCAGAATGAACAGAGACTAGTTAAGGGTGAAGTGACGATGTGTGTTGGAAGTGGTTCCGAGATTGATATGATCATCATCGCACTCTCCCTATACTTTCGGGATTAGTGTTGAAACTAAATAAGTGTTATTTGGTGTTTGCGTTGAGCATGAATATGATTTGATCATGATTATTGCAATACGTTATTCATTTAAGTTAGAGAACAACTGTTGTTCTGTTTACATGAATAAAACCTTCTATGGTCATACACACCAACGAAAATGGTTTGTTGTATCTCGATCGTAGTGATACACATATTCATAATATTGAAGCCAAAAGATGCAAATTTAATAATGATAGTGCAACTTATTTGTGGCACTGCCGTTTAAGTCATATTGGTGTAAAGCGCATGAAGAAACTCCATGCTGATGGGATTTTTGGAATGACTTGATTATGAATCACTTGATACTTGTGAACCATGCCTCTTGGGCAAGATGACTAAAACGCCGTTCTCCGGAACAATGAAGCAAGCAACAGATTTGTTGGAAATCATACATACTGATGTATGTGTTTCGATGAATATTAAGGCTTGCAGCAGGTATCATTATTTTCTGACCTTCACAGATGATTTGAGCAGATATGGGTATATCTACTTGATGAAACATAAGTCTGAAACATTTGAAAAGTTCAAAGAATTTCAGAGTGAAGTGGAGAATCATCGTAACAAGAAAATAAAAGTTTCTACGATATGATCGCAGAGGTAAAATATTTGAGTTACGAGTTTGACCTTCAGTTAAAACAATGTGGAATAGTTTCACACTCATGCGACCTGGAACACCACAGCATAATGGTGCATCCGAACGTCATAACCGTACTTTATTGGATATAGTACAATCTATGATGTCTCTTACCGATCTACCACTATCGTTTTGGGGTTATGCATTAAAGACAGCTGCATTCACGTTTAAAAGGGCACCATCTAAGTCCGTTGAGACGACACAATCTGAACTGTGGTTTGGCAAGAAACCAAAGTTGTCGTTTCTTAAAGTTTGGAGTTGCGATGCTTATGTGAAAAAGTTTCATCCTGATAAGCTCGAACCCAAATCGGAGAAATGCATCTTCATAGGATACCCAAAGGAGACTGTTGGGTACACCTTCTATCACAGATCCGAAGGCAAATTCATTGCTAAGAATGGATCCTTTCTAGAGAAGGAGTTTCTCTCGAAAGAAGTGAGTGGGAGGAAAGTAGAACTTGATGAGGTAAATGTACCTGCTCCCTTATTGGAAAGTAGTTCATCATAGAAATCTGTTCCTGTGACTACTATACCAATTAGTGAGGAAGCTAATGATGATGATCATGTAACTGAAGGAAATATGCCCTAGAGGCAATAATAAAGTTATTATTTATTTCCTTATATCATGATAAATTTTTATTATTCATGCTAGAATTGTATTAACCGGAAACATAATACATGTGTGAATACATAGACAAACAGAGTGTCACTAGTATGCCTCTACTTGACAAGCTCGTTAATCAAAGATGGTTATGTTTCCTAACCATGAACAAAGAGTTGTTATTTGATTAACGAGGTCACATCATTAGTTGAATGATCTGATTGACATGACCCATTCCATTAGCTTAGCACCCGATCGTTTAGTATGTTGCTATTGCTTTCTTCATGACTTATACATGTTCCTATAACTATGAGATTATGCAACTCCCGTTTACCGGAGGAACACTTTGGGTACTACCAAATGTCACAACGTAACTTGGTGATTATAAAGGAGTACTACAGGTGTCTCCAATGGTAGATGTTGGGTTGGCGTATTTCGAGATTAGGGTTTGTCACTCCGATTGTCGGAGAGGTATCTGTAGGCCCTCTCGGTAATAGACATCACATAAGCCTTGCAAGCATAATAACTAAGATGTTAGTTATAAGATGATGTATTACGGAACGAGTAAAGAGACTTGCCAGTAACGAGATTGAACTAGGTATTGGATACCGATGATCGAATCTCGGGCAAGTAACATACCGATGACAAAGGGAACAACGTATCTTGTTATGCGGTCTGACCGATAAAGATCTTCGTAGAATATGTAGGAGCCAATATGGGCATCCAGGTCCTGCTATTGGTTATTGACCGGAGACATGTCTCGGTCATGTCTACATTGTTCTCGAACCGTAGGGTCCGCACGCTTAACGTTACGATGACAGTTATTATGAGTTTATGCATTTTGATGTACCGAAGGTTGTTCGGAGTCCCGGATGTGATCACGGACATGACGAGGAGTCTCGAAATGGTCGAGACATAAAGATTGATATATTGGAAGCCTATGTTTGGACACCGGAAGTGTTTCGGGTGAAATCGGGATTTTACCGGAATACCGGGAGGGTTACCGGAACCCCCCTGGAGGCAAATGGGCCTATTGGGCCTTAGTGGAAGAGTGAAAGGGGCTGCCCAAAAGGGCTGCGCGCCTCCCCCCTTCCCTAGTCCTATTAGGACTAGGAGAAGGGGCCGGCCCCCTCTTTCTCTCTTCTCTTTGGAGAGTCCTATTAGGAATAGGTTTGGGGGGGGGAGTCCTACTCCCGGTAGGAGTAGGACTCCTCCTGCGCCTCTCTCCCTAGCCGGCCGAACCCCTCCCCCTGCTCCTTTATATACGGGGGCAGGGGGCACCCCATAGACACACAAGTTGATCATTGTTGATCGTTCCTTAGCCGTGTGCGGTGCCCCCTGCCACCAAATTCCACCTCGATCATACCGTTGTAGTGCTTAGGCGAAGCCCTGCGTCAGTAATACATCAAGATCGTCACCACGCCGTCGTGCTGACGGAACTCTTCCTCGACGCTTTGCTGGATCGGAGCCTGAGGATCGTCATCGACCTGAACGTGTGCTAAGAACTCGGAGGTGCCGGAGTAACGGTGCTTGGATCGGTTGGATCGGGAAGAAGACGTACGACTACTTCCTCTACGTTGTGTGATCGCTTCTGCAGTCGGTCTGCGTTGGTACGTAGACAACACTCTCCCCCTCGTTGCTATGCATCACCATGATCTTGCGTGTGCGTAGGAAAATTTTCGAAATTACTATGTTCCCCAACAGTGGCATCCGAGCCTAGGTTTTATGGTTTGATGTTATTTGCACGAGTAGAACATAAGTGAGTTGTGGGCGATACAAGTCATACTGCCTACCAGCATGTCATACTTTGGTTCGGCGGTATTGTTGGACGAGACGATCCGGACCAACCTTACGCGTACTCTTACGCGAGACCGGTTCCCTCGACGTGCTTTGCACATAGATGGCTTGCGGAAGACTGTCTCTCCAACTTTAGTTGAACCAAGTGTGGCTACGCCCGGTCCTTGAGAAGGTTAAAATGGAGTCTATTTGACGAACTATCGTTGTGGTTTTGATGCGTATGTGAGATGAGTTCTTACTTAAGCCCGTAGCAGCCACGTAAAACTTGCAACAACAAAGTAGAGGACGTCTAACTTGTTTTTGCAGGGCATGTTGTGATGTGATATGGTCAAGGCATGATGCTGATTTTATTGTATGAGATGATCATGTTTTGTAACCAAGTTATCGGCAACTGGCAGGAGCCATATGGTTGTCGCTTTATTGTATGCAATGCAATCGCGATGTAATGCTTTACTCTATTACTAAGCGGTAGTGATAGTCGTAGAAGCATAAGATTGGCGAGACGACAATGATGCTACGATGGAGATCAAGGTGTCGCGCCGGTGACGATGGTGATCATGACGGTGCTTCGGAGATGGAGATCACAAGCACAAGATGATGATGGCCATATCATATCACTTATATTGATTGCATGTGATGTTTATCCTTTTATGCATCTTATCTTGCTTTGATTGACGGTAGCATTATAAGATGATCTCTCACTAAATTATCAAGAAGTGTTCTCCCTGAGTATGCACTGTTGCCAAAGTTCGTCGTGCCCAGACACCACGTGATGATCGGGTGTGATAAGCTCTACGTCCATCTACAACGGGTGCAAGCCAGTTTTGCACACGCAGAATACTCAGGTTAAACTTGACGAGCCTAGCATATGCAGATATGGCCTCGGAACACAGAGACCGAAAGGTCGAGCGTGAATCATATAGTAGATATGATCAACATAACGATGTTCACCATTGAAAACTACTCCATCTCACATGATGATCGGTTATGGTTTAGTTGATTTGGATCACGTGATCACTTAGAGGATTAGAGGGATGTCTATCTAAGTGGGAGTTCCTAAGTAATTTGATTAACTGAACTAAAACTTATCATGAACTTAGTACCTGATAGTATCTTGCTTGCTTATGTTGATTGTAGATAGATGGCTCGTGCTGTTATTCCGTTGAATTTTAATGCGTTCCTTGAGAAAGCAAAGTTGAAAGATGATGGTAGCAATTACACGGACTGGGTCCGTAACCTGAGGATTATCCTCATTGCTGCACAGAAGAATTACGTCCTGGATGCACCGCTAGGTGCCAGGCCTGCTACTGGAGCAACACCAGATGTTATGAACGTCTGGCAGAGCAAAGCTGATGACTACTCGATAGTTCTGTGTGCCATGCTTTACGGCTTAGAATCGGGACTTCAACGATGTCTTGAACGTCATGGAGCATATGAGATGTTCCAGGAGTTGAAGTTAATATTTCAAGCAAATGCCTGAATTGAGAGATATGAAGTCTCCAATAAGTTCTATAGCTGCAAGATGGAGGAGAACAGTTCTGTCAGTGAGCATATACTCAAAATGTCTGGGTATAATAATCACTTGATTCAGATGGGAGTTAATCTTCCAGATGATTGCGTCATTGACAGAATTCTCCAATCACTGCCACCAAGCTACAAGAGCTTCGTGATGAACTATAATATGCAAGGGATGAATAAGACTATTCCCGAGCTCTTCGCAATGCTGAAAGCTGCGGAGGTAGAAATCAAGAAGGAGCATCAAGTGTTGATGGTTAACAAAACCACTAGTTTCAAGAAAAAGGGCAAAGGGAAGAAGAAGGGGAACTTCAAGAAGAACAGCAAGCAAGTTGCTGCTCAGGAGAAGAAACCCAAGTCTGGACCTAAGCCTGAAACTGAGTGCTTCTACTGCAAGCAGACTGGTCACTGGAAGCGGAACTGCCCCAAGTATTTGGCGGATAAGAAGGATGGCAAGGTGAACAAAGGTATATGTGATATACATGTTATTGATGTGTACCTTACTAGAGCTCGCAGTAGCACCTGGGTATTTGATACTGGTTCTGTTGCTAATATTTGCAACTCGAAACAGGGACTACGGAATAAGCGGACGCTAGCAAAGGACGAGGTGACGATGCGCGTGGGAAACGGTTCCAAAGTCGATGTGATCGCGGTCGGCACGCTACCTCTACATCTACCTTCGGGATTAATATTAGACCTAAATAATTGTTATTTGGTGCCAGCGTTGAGCATGAACATTATTTCTGGATCTTGTTTAATGCGAGACAGTTATTCATTTAAATCAGAGAATAATGGTTGTTCTATTTATATGTGTAATATCTTTTATGGTCATGCACCTTTGGAAAGTGGTCTATTCTTGTTGAATCTCGATAGTAGTAATACACATATTCATAATGTGGAAGCCAAAAGATGCAGAGTTGATAATGATAGTGCAACTTATTTGTGGCACTGCCGTTTAGGTCATATCGGTGTAAAGCGCATGAAGAAACTCCATACTGATGGGCTTTTGGAACCACTTGATTATGAATCACTTGGTACTTGCAAACCAAGCCTCATAAGCAAGATGACTAAAACACCGTTCTCCGGTACTATGGAGAGAGCAACAGATTTATTGGAAATCATACATACCGATGTATGTGGTCCGATGAATATTGAGGCTCGTGGCGGATATCGTTATTTTCTCACCTTCACAGATGATTTAAGCAGATATGGGTATATCTACTTAATGAAACATAAGTCTGAAACATTTGAAAAGTACAAGGAATTTCAGAGTGAAGTTGAAAATCATCGTAACAAGAAAATAAAGTTTCTACGATCTGATCATGGAGGAGAATATTTGAGTTACGAGTTTGGTGTACATTTGAAAAATTGTGGAATAGTTTCGCAACTCACGCCACCCGGAACACCACAGCGTAATGGTGTGTCCGAACGTCGTAATCGTACTTTACTAGATATGGTGCGATCTATGATGTCTCTTACTGATTTACCGCTATCGTTTTGGGGTTATGCTTTAGAGAGGGCCGCATTCACATTAAATAGGGCACCATCAAAATCCGTTGAGACGACACCTTATGAACTATGGTTTGGCAAGAAACCAAAGTTGTCGTTTCTTAAAGTTTGGGGCTGCGATGCTTATGTGAAAAAGCTTCAACCTGATAAGCTCGAACCCAAAGCGGAGAAATGTGTCTTCATAGGATACCCAAAGAAAACTGTTGGGTATACCTTCTATCACAGATCCGAAGGCAAGACATTCGTTGCTAAGAATGGATCATTTCTAGAGAAGGAGTTTCTCTCGAAAGAAGTGAGTGGAAGGAAAGTAGAACTTGACGAGGTAACTGTACCTGCTCCCTTATTGGAAAATAGTACATCACAGAAAACTGTTTCTGCGACACCTATACCAATTAGTGAGGAAGCTAATGATGACGATCATGAAACTTCAGGACAAGATAGTACTGAACCACGTAGATCAACCAGAGTGAGATCCGCACCAGGGTGGTACGGTAATCCAATTCTGGAAGTCATGCTACTAGATCATGATGAACCTACAAACTATGAAGAAGCGATGGTGAGCCCAGATTCCGCAAAGTGGCTTGAGGCCATGAAATCTGAGATGGGATCCATGTATGAGAACAAAGTATGGACTTTGGTTGACCTGCCCGATGATCGGCAAGCAATTGAAAATAAATGGATCTTCAAGAAAAAGACTGACGCTGACGGTAATATTACTGTCTATAAAGCTCGACTTGTCGCAAAAGGTTTTCGACAAGTTCAAGGGGTTGACAACGATGAGACCTTCTCACCCGTAGCGATGCTTAAGTCCGTCAGAATCATGTTAGCAATTGCCGCATTTTATGATTATGAAATATGGCAGATGGATGTCAAAACTGCATTCCTGAATGGATTTCTGGAAGAAGAGTTGTATATGATGCAACCAGAAGGTTTTGTCGATCCAAAGGGAGCTAACAAAGTGTGCAAACTCCAGCGATCCATTTATGGACTGGTGCAAGCATCTCGGAGTTGGAATAAACGCTTTGATAGTGTGATCAAAGTATTTGGCTTTATACAGACTTTTGGAGAAGCCTGTATTTACAAGAAAGTGAGTGGGAGCTCTGTAGCATTTCTGATATTATATGTGGATGACATATTGCTGATTGGAAATGATATAGAATTTTTGGATAGCATAAAGGGATACTTGAATAAAAGTTTTTCGATGAAAGACCTCGGGGAAGCTGCTTACATATTAGGCATAAAGATCTATAGAGATAGATCAAGACGCTTAATTGGACTTTCACAAAGCACATACCTTGACAAGATTTTGAAGAAGTTCAAAATGGATCAAGCAAAGAAAGGGTTCTTGCCTGTGTTACAAGGTGTGAAGTTGAGTCAGACTCAATGCTCGACCACTGCAGAAGATAGAGAGAAAATGAAAGATGTTCCCTATGCTTCAGCCATAGGCTCTATCATGTATGCAATGCTGTGTACCAGACCTGATGTGTGCCTTGCTATAAGTTTAGCAGGGAGGTACCAAAGTAATCCAGGAGTGGATCACTGGACAGCGGTCAAGAACATCCTGAAATACCTGAAAAGGACTAGGGATATGTTTCTCGTATATGGAGGTGACAAAGAGCTCACCGTAAGAGGTTACGTTGATGCAAGCTTTGACACTGATCCGGATGATTCTAAATCGCAAACCGGATACGTGTTTACTTTAAATGGTGGAGCTGTCAGTTGGTGCAGTTCTAAACAAAGTGTCGTAGCGGGATCTACATGTGAAGCGGAGTACATAGCTGCTTCGGAAGAAGCGAACGAAGGAGTCTGGATGAAGGAGTTCATATCCGATCTAGGTGTCATACCTAGTGCATCGGGTCCAATGAAAATCTTTTGTGACAATACTGGTGCAATTGCTTTGGCAAAGGAATCCAGATTTCACAAAAGGACCAAACACATCAAGAGACGCTTCAACTCCATCCGGGATTTAGTCCAGGTGGGAGACATAGAAATTTGCAAGATACATACGGATCTGAATGTTGCAGACCCGTTGACTAAGCCTCTTCCACGAGCAAAACATGATCAGCACCAAGGCTCCATGGGTGTTAGAATCATTACTGTGTAATCTAGATTATTAACTCTAGTGCAAGTGGGAGACTGAAGGAAATATTCCCTAGAGGCAATAATAAAGTTATTATTTATTTCCTTATATCATGATAAATGTTTATTATTCATGCTAGAATTGTATTAACCGGAAACATAATACATGTGTGAATACATAGACAAACAGAGTGTCACTAGTATGCCTCTACTTGACTAGCTCGTTAATCAAAGATGGTTATGTTTCCTAACCATGAACAAAGAGTTGTTATTTGATTAACGAGGTCACGTCATTAGTTGAATGATCTGATTGACATGACCCATTCCATTAGCTTAGCACCCGATCGTTTAGTATGTTGCTATTGCTTTCTTCATGACTTATACATGTTCCTATAACTATGAGATTATGCAACTCCCGTTTACCGGAGGAACACTTTGGGTACTACCAAACGTCACAATGTAACTGGGTGATTATAAAGGAGTACTACAGGTGTCTCCAATGATAGATGTTGGGTTGGCGTATTTCGAGATTAGGGTTTGTCACTCTGATTGTCGGAGAGGTATCTCTGGGCCCTCTCGATAATACACATCACATAAGCCTTGCAAGCATAATAACTAAGATGTTAGTTATAAGATGATGTATTACGGAACGAGTAAAGAGACTTGCCAGTAACGAGATTGAACTAGGTATTGGATACCGACGATCGAATCTCGGGCAAGTAACATACCGATGACAAAGGGAACAACGTATGTTGTTATGCGGTCTGACCGATAAAGATCTTCGTAGAATATGTAGGAGCCAATATGGGCATCCAGGTCCCGCTATTGGTTATTGACCGGAGACATGTCTCGGTCATGTCTACATTGTTCTCGAACCGTAGGGTCCGCACGCTTAACGTTACGATGACAGTTATTATGAGTTTATGCATTTTGATGTACCGAAGGTTGTTCGGAGTCCCGGATGTGATCACGGACATGACGAGGAGTCTCGAAATGGTCGAGACGTAAAGATTGATATATTGGAAGCCTATGTTTGGACACCGGAAGTGTTCCGGGTGAAATCGGGATTTTACCGGAATACCGGGAGGGTTACCGGAACCCCCCGGGAGGCAAATGGGCCTATTGGGCCTTAGTGGAAAAGTGAAAGGGGCTTCCCACAAGGGCTGCGCGCCTCCCCCCTTCCCTAGTCCTATTAGGACTAGGAGAAGGGGCCGGCCCCCTCTTTCTCTCTTCTCTTTGGAGAGTCCTATTAGGAATAGGTTTGGGGGGGAGTCCTACTCCCGGTAGGAGTAGGACTCCTCCTGCGCCTCTCTCCCTAGCCGGCCGAACCCCTCCCCCTGCTCCTTTATATACGGGGGCAGGGGGCACCCCATAGACACACAAGTTGATCATTGTTGATCGTTCCTTAGCCGTGTGCGGTGCCCCCTGCCACCAAATTCCACCTCGATCATACCGTTGTAGTGCTTAGGCGAAGCCCTGCGTCGGTAATACATCAAGATCGTCACCACGCCGTCATGCTGACGGAACTCTTCCTCGACGCTTTGCTGGATCGGAGCCAGAGGATCGTCATCGAGCTGAACGTGTGCTAAGAACTCGGAGGTGCCGGAGTAACGGTGCTTGGATCGGTTGGATCGGGAAGAAGACGTACGACTACTTCCTCTACGTTGTCTGATCGCTTCCGCAGTCGGTCTGTGTTGGTACGTAGACAACACTCTCCCCCTCGTTGCTATGCATCACCATGATCTTGCGTGTGCGTAGGAAAATTTTCGAAATTACTACGTTCCCCAACAGTAACTTCAGATCAAGTTACTACCGAACCTCGTAGGTAAAACCAGAGTGAGATCCGCACCAGAGTGGTACGGTAATCCTGTTCTGGAGGTCATGTTACTTGACCATGACGAACCTGCGTACTATGAGGAAGCGATGATGAGCCCAGATTCTGCGAAATGGTTTGAGGCCATGAAATCTGAGATGGGATCCATGTATGAGAACAAAGTGTGGACTTTGGTTGACTTGCCCGATGATCGGCAAGCAATTGAGAATAAATGGATCTTCAAGAGGAAGATGGATGTTGATAGTAGTGTTACTATCTACAAAGCTAGACTTGTCGAAAAAAGGTTTTTTGACAAAGTTCAAGGTGTTGACTACGATGAAATTTTCTCACTCGTACGATGCTTAAGTCTGTCCGAATCATGTTAGCAATTGCCGCATTTTATGAAATCTGGCAAATGGATAACAAAAACTGCAATCCTTAATGGATTTCTTAAAGAAGAGTTGTATATGATGCAACCAGAAGGTTTTGTCAATCCTAAAGGTGTTAACAAAATATGCAAGCTCCAGCGATCCATCAATGGACTGGTGCAGGCATCTCGGAGTTGGAATATACGCTTTGATAAGTTGATCAAAGCATATAGTTTTATACAGACTTGCGGTGAAGCCTGTATTTACAAGAAAGTGAGTGGGAGCACTACAACATTTCTGATAAGTATATGTGAATGACATATTGTTGATCGGAAATAATGTAGAATTATTCTGCAAAGCATAAAGGAGTGTTTGAAAGGAGTTTTTCAAAGAAAGACCTCGGTGAAGCTGCTTACATATTGAGCATCAAAATCTATAGAGATAGATCAAGACGCTTGATAAGTTTTTTCAATGAGTGCATACCTTGACAAGATTTTGAAGTAGTTCAAAATGGAACAGTCAAAGAAAAAGAGTTTCTTGCCTGTGTTACAAGGTGTGAAATTGAGTAAGACTCAAAGTCCGACCACGGCAGAAGATAGAAAGAGAATGAAAGTCATTCCCTATGCCTCAGCCATAGGTTCTATAAAGTATGTCATGCTGTGTACCAGATCTATTGCATACCCTACCACTGAGTTTGGCAAGGGAGTAGAATAGTGATCTAGGAGTAGATCACTGGACAGTGGTCAAAATTATCCTTAGTGGAATAAGGATATGTTTCTCGATTATGGAAGTGACAAAAGGTTCGTCGTAAAGGGTTACGTCGATGCAAGTTTTGACACCGATCTGGATGACTCTAAGTCTCGATCTAGATACATATTGAAAGTGGGAGCAATTAGCTAGAGTAGCTCCGTGCAGAGCGTTGTTGACATAGAAATTTGCAAAATACATACGGATCTGAATGTGGCAGACCCGTTGACTAAATTTCTCTCACAAGCAAAACATGATCACACCTTAGTACTCTTTGGGTGTTAATCACATAGCGATGTGAACTAGATTATTGACTCTAGTAAACCCTTTAAGTGTTGGTCACATAACGATGTGAACTATGGGTGTTAATCACATGATGATGTGAACTATTGGTATTGAATCACATGGTGATGTGAACTAGATTATTGACTCTAGTGCAAGTGGGAGACTGAAGGAAATATGCCCTAGAGGCAATAATAAAGTTATTATTTATTTCCTTATATCATGATAAATGTTTATTATTCATGCTAGAATTGTATTAACCGGAAACATAATACATGTGTGAATACATAAACAAACAGAGTGTCACTAGTATGCCTCTACTTGACTAGCTCGTTAATCAAAGATGGTTATGTTTCGTAACCATGGACAAAGAGTTGTTATTTGATTAACGGGATCACATCATTAGATGAATGATCTGATTGACATGACCCATTCCATTAGCTTAGCACCCGATCGTTTAGTATGTTGCTATTGCTTTCTTCATGACTTATACATGTTCCTATGACTATGAGATTATGCAACTCCCGTTTGCCGGAGGAACACTTTGTGTGCTACCAAACGTCACAACGTAACTGGGTGATTATAAAGGAGCTCTACAGGTGTCTCCAAAGGTACATGTTGGGTTGGCGTATTCGAGATTAGGATTTGTCACTCCGATTGTCGGAGAGGTATCTCCGGGCCCTCTCGGTAATGCACATCACATAAGCCTTGCAAGCATTGCATCTAATGAGTTAGTTGCGAGATGATGTATTACGGAACGAGTAAAGAGACTTGCCGGTAACGAGATTGAACTAGGTATTGGATACCGACGATCGAATCTCGGGCAAGTAACATACCGATGACAAAGGGAACAACGCATGTTGTTATGCGGTCTGACCGATAAAGATCTTCGTAGAATATGTAGGAACCAATATGGGCATCCAGGTCCCGCTATTGGTTATTGACCGGAGACGTGTCTCGGTCATGTCTACATTGTTCTCGAACCGTAGGGTCCGCACGCTTAACATTACGATGACAGTTTCATTATGAGTTTATGTATTTTGATGTACCGAAGGTTGTTCAGAGTCCCGGATGTGATCATGGACATGACGAGGAGTCTCGAAATGGTCGAGACATAAAGATCGATATATTGGAAGCCTATATTTGGACATCGGAATCGTTCCGAGTGAAATCGGCATTTTTCGGAGTACCGGAGAGTTACGGGAATTCACCGGGGAGTATATGGGCCTTATTGGGCCATACGGGAATAGAGGAGAGAGACCAAAAGGAAGGAGGCCTGCGCCCCCCCTCTGGTTCGAATTGGACAAGGGGCGCAGCCCCCTTTTCCTTCTTCCTCTCCCCCTCTTTCCCCTTCTCCTACTCCAACAAGGAAGGAGGGAGTCCTACTCCCGGTGGGAGTAGGACTCCGCTTGGCACGCCCCCTCCTAGGCCGGCCGCCCCCTCCCCCTTGCTCCTTTATATACGGGGGCAGGGGGGCACCCCAGGACACACAAGTTGATGTTCATGATCGTTCCTTAGCCATGTGCGGTGGCCCCCTCCACTATATTCCACCTCGGTCATAATGTAGCGGTGCTTAGCCGAAGCCCTGCGACGGTTGAACATCAAGATCTTCACCACACCGTCGTGCTGACGGAACTCCTCCCGAAAGCTTTGCTGGATCGGAGCCTGGGGAGCGTCATCGAGCTGAACGTGTGCCAAGAACTCGGAGGTGCCGGAGTAACGGTACTTGGATCGGTTGGACCGGGAAGACGTACGACTACTTCCTCTACGTCTCGTCAACGCTTCCGCTTCGGTCTACGAGGGTACGTAGACAGCACTCTCCCCTCTCATTGCTATGCATCACCATGATCTTGCGTGTGCGTAGGAATTTTTTTGAAATTAGTATGTTCCCCAACATATAATATTTGGAGTACATACTGAACTGTGTCTCTAGTGGGGGACGTTAAGACAACGCCCGCCCCTAGGCCGGCCAACATTTTGGAACCATCGAAGTGCATGACCCAGTTGGAATATGTACCACACTCTTTAGGGAGTTCAGCCTCAGTCCATTCGGCGATGAAGTCGGCCAGTACTTGGGATTTAATTGCCCTGCATGGCTTGTATGTGATGTCAAATGGAAGGAGCTCAATGGCCCACTTGGCGATCCGGCCCGTGGCATCGCGGTTGTTTATTATCTCATTGAGTGGTACTTCGGAAGCCACCGTGATTGAGCACTCTTGAAAGTAGTGTCGTAGCTTCCGGGATGTCATGAAGACCGCGTATGCTATCTTTTGGTAATGAGGGTACCGGGATTTGCACGGTGTGAGGACAGTGGATACGTAGTATACCGGTTTCTGAAGTGGAAATTTGTGTCCGTCCTCATCTCGCTCGACGATGAGCACCGCGCTCACCACCTAGTGTGTTGCCGAGATGTATAATAACATGGGTTCGCTAATGTTCGGCGCGGCTAGGATTGGGTTGCTTGCTAAAAGAGCTTTTATCTCTTCCAGTCCTGCCTTTGCCGCATCCGTCCACTCGAGGTGATCGGTGCATCAGAGAAGGCGATAAAGTGGCAATGGTTTTTCTCCTAATCTGGAGATAAAGCGGCTTAAATCTACCACGCATTCGGCTAGTTTTTGGACCTGTTTAAGGTCTGTTGGTGTAGCCAGTTGTGACAAAGCCCGGATTTTGGCTGGATTTGCCTCAATTCCTCTATTGAAAACGATGAAGCCCAACAACTTTCCAGCGGGAACGCCGAAAACACACTTTTCCGGATTGAGCTTGATGTCATATGTGCGAAGGTTGTCGAATGTGAGGCGTGGGTTGTCTATTAAAGACTCGACGTGCTTAGTCTTGATGACTACGTCATCCACGTATGCTTCAACTGTCTTGCCAATTTGTTTCTCCAGGCATGTTTGAATCATGCGTTGGTAGGTAGCGCCGGCGTTTTTGAGCCCAAAGGGCATGGTGTTGAAGCAGAAAGGCCCGTATGGGGTAATAAATGCCGTTGTGACTTGATCGGACTCCTTCATCTTGATTTGATGGTATCCAGAGTATGCGTCGAGAAAACACAGTGAGTCATGTCCTATAGTAGCGTCGATAATCTGATCGATGCGGGGGGAGGGATCCTTAGGGAAGGCCTTGTTGAGGTCTTTGAAATCGATGCACAGGCGCCAGGATTTATCCTTCTTTGGTACCATCATCAAGTTTTCTAGCCAATCCGGGTGTTTTATTTCTCTGATGAATCCAGCCTCGATTAACTTGGCTAGCTCCTCTCCCGTAGCTTGTCGTTTGGGTTCGAAAAAGCGCCGCAGTGTTTGCTTGACCGGCTTATGCCCCTTCAATATATTGTGGCTGTATTCGGCCAGCCTGCGTGGGATCCCTGGCATATCAGAAGGGTGCCAGGCGAATATGTCCCAGTTTTCGCGTAGGAACGCTCGTAGTGCAGCGTCAACCGTTGGGTCCAGCTGTGCCCTGATGGAAGCTGTCTTCTTGGGGTCCGTCAGGTGGACTTGAAATTTGACTATTTCATTTGCTGGATTAAAGGAGGTGGATTTGGGCCGCTTATCAAGGATTACGTCATCCCTGCCCATCGTGGAGCGTAGTGCGGTTAATTCTTCGGCTGCAAGGGCCTCCGACAGTGCCTCGAGGGCCAGGGATGCGGTTTTGTTTTCGGCCCGTAGGGCTATGTCCGGGTCACTGGCAAGAGTGATAATACTGTTGAGCCCGGGCATCTTGAGCTTCATATACCCTTAATGGGGTATAGCTTGAAAGCGTGTGAATGTGTCTCGCCCCAATAGGGCGTGATACCCACTGTTGAAAGGGGTCACTTGGAAGGTTACTTCTTCGGACCGATAGTTCTTCGGAGTGCCGAATACCACGTCAAGTGTAATTTTCCCCGCGCATCGCACCTCCCGGCTAGGAATAATTCCTCGGAAGGTTCTATTACTTTGCTCGATGCGGCTCCTGTCTATTTACATTTTGTTGAGTGTGTCCTCATATATGAGGTTTAGCCCGCTGCCGCCGTCCATGAGCACGTTGGTGAGCCGAAAACCATCCACAATTGGATTGAGGACCAATGCGGCTGGTGCCCAGACTGTCCGGAACTTTGGTTCGTCACTGGCATTGAAAGTTATGGTCGTGTCATTCCAGGGGTTTATTGCTGCGACTTGGCAGACTTCGGCGAGGTCGCGGAGTGCCCTCTTGCGCCGATTGTTTGAAGCGAAAGTCTCGAAGACCGTCAATACTCTAAGCTCGTTGTGCCTAAGGCTGTGGGTTGATTCGATGTCTGGCGTCGTGTGTATTTTGCATGGCTTATCAAGCCATCCCTCTAGAACGGTTCCGCACCCCGTAATGGGCTTAGATTTCTTTACTATTGGGTCGGGTGCCCCACGAGGGTGCATCCTTTTTGTCCGGACGATGGGTTGAGTGGAAACCGGTGGTTCCCAGCGAGTTGCCTGGGTTTTCCAGGCGCTTTCCATTGCGCAGTACTTCTGTACTATGGTTGCTAAGTCGGCGAAGTGTAATACGCGACGGCGGTTGATGGCGTTGAGGATTCCTTCGTCCGTGCAGTTATTGATAAATATAGAGATTGCGTCTTCGTCGCGGCAATCTTTAATCTTGTCTTTGATAAGGAGGAATCTGGCCCAAAAGTGTTGGACTATTTCCTGAGACTGCTGTCGTATGTACGTGAGATCGCGTATATCTCGGTGGGTGGGTGGCTTTAAATCCGAACCCTAACCCAATTTGGGATCTGGAGCTTGAGAAACTTCCGAGCTTAATAGTTCGGGCTCCAGGATATCAACCGATTTTTCAGGCCCACTGTCCGATTCTAGGTTCGGAGGGCAGGGCATGTCTTTCCGCAGACAAGTATCCGACTTTTCGAGCTCGGAAATCCGAACATAGCTCGTCCTCAATATAGAGGAAGAGTTGTTGTTTTGCTCCTCTACTACCGCTCCTGATGGGTGATCGGCAGAGATTTGATTTCTCTCTTATCGGGTTTAAGCCCAATCCGATCGTAGTCTGTAGCAACCCCCAGGGCGGCGATGCGATCCAGGAGTTTGTTTAAAGACGAAAACTCCGTCGGATCCATCCGTTTGGAGTATTCGGAGTCAACACGGAGGCGATTTTCGATGACCCGAGAAGTCATCGTTGGCTCAACGGCCAAACGGGCGGTCATGGTAAAGCCGCCCAGCCGAAGGGTTTGGCCTAAGGCCAGGGCTCCTCCGGAGGTGATATTGTCCTTGATGACAAGGTGAGCCATCAAACCTGTCTTTGACGTCACATCGGAACTCTCAATGAAAGCACCAATGTCGGTGTCAAAACCGGCGGATCTCGGGTAGGGGGTCCCGAGCTATGCGTCTAAGGTCGATGGTAACAGGAGACGGGGGACACGATGTTTACCCAAGTTCGGGCCCTCTCTATGGAGGTAATACCCTACTTCCTGCTTGATTGATCTTGATGAATTTGAGTATTACAAGAGTTGATCTACCACGAGATCGTAATGGCTAAACCCTAGAAGTCTAACTTGTATGATTGTGATTGCCTCTACGGACTAAACCCTCTGGTTTATATAGACACCGGAGGGGACTAGGGTTGTACAAAGTCGATTACAGAGAAAGGAATCTACATAGCCGAACGCCAAGCTTGCCATCCACGCAAAGGAGAGTCCCATCCGAACACGAGAAGAATTCTTCTGTCTTGTATCTTCATAGTCCATCAGTCCGGCCCACGTCACATAGTCCGGACGGCCGATGACCCCTTAATCCAGGACTCCCTCAGCAGGTTCGCTTGCGATTTCATGGGGAGGAGGGGAGATGCGCGACGGGGATGGAATACAGGAGGAGGAGGACGAGCGGCGAGAGGGGAGGAGCCAGAGGTGGTGGCCGGAGGGGAGGAGGCGGAGATGGCGGCGCAGGGAAGGGAGGAAGAGGATGTGGAGCCGCGACTGTGAAGAGGAGAGGGGGCGCGAGTACGGGAGGAGGCAGGCGGCCAGGTCTCTACTGGAGCTGCTTCATTTTATATGCCAACAAATGAAATAACGAAAATGCCCTCGGCAGCCATCCAATTTTACAGGCGGTGGCACGGATGCTTCTACACTATTCATTGTAGCAGTGTCCGTGTTTTATCCAAAGGCCCGGATCTTCTAGACGCGAGATCGAACGGCCTGAAACGCATCAAAAGAACGATCCGACAGCCGACAGTGGCTAAGCTCTGAGAAGCCTGGGTGGCTCCTGCTATGCTTATTTCTGGATATTTTATGGGACAGAGAAAGTCCTAGAACGTGATGCCTATCACGAATAATGGTTGTTATCCCTTGTAGTACACTGCTTAACCTTGTTTTGTGTGCGTGTGTGTGTAATGGTGGCAAGTGGCAACTTACCATTGACCAAACCACGTCAAGATTTTTTATTTAGAAAAAGCACCGGGTGCCCAGATTTATGGAAACCACGTCAAGTTTGAAACCAAGCGAATCAAATTGACCTCGTGTTTGCAGTACATTGCTCATGTACATGTGTGTACAACTGCGTCCGGTTTGCATGTTTTTGCTCATGTAGATGAGACGCAGGTTCAGTTTGCATGTTTTCAAGCAAACTCAAGCTGGGAAGGGTCAAATAAAGATACACATAACAGGGACTTGTTTGAGAGAAAGAATTAAAGAACATCGTGCAGGGAAGGCCGGCCGCTTCCAGTAGTTTATGTCAGGAGAAGGTTAATTAGTTGTCAGTTGTCATGTGAGTAAACTAAACCCTGGTTCAAAATCGAGCAAGAAAATAACAAATCCTTTCAACAAGAACCGATTGGTGCCACGGCAGAAGCTGGCGTCGAGCAAATCGATTGCGACCGCCCGTCCATAATTGCATCTTATATTATCTTCCGATGGATCATCTAGCACCTCCTTGATTGCATCTTATATTATCGAAAATGATGCCATCTTGGACTGGACACCTTCGACCTACCCTAGCTTAATTCCATCTTGGACGGACACGGCAGCCGGCACCAGCATGCGGTGGACACTATGAATCAAAGCCAACAGAGAAAAGTTTGACAGCTCGCATTTTATAACATCATCTTATAAAATATATATACAGTATCATCATCTATAAAAAAAGATACTAGTGTCGAAAACGCTCTTATATTATGGGATGGAATGAGTAAAACACAATAAATCACCGGATCCGTTTGGTATGCTGAAGCAACTTTGAATTTTGAGTTCCACAAGCCATCAGGCATTGAATGGCTATACAACTAGCGTTGATAAGAACACGTCAAATGGTTGTCTTGATGAAGGTATTGTTCGGAATTTACTGGGAATTGTTTTACAGGGTGAAACTCCTTGATCAAACCTTCAGTGGTTGGATCCGACGACGGCGTCACTTACAATGATGTCTCCTTCCTGAAGGCGTCGCTTTTGGAGATCCTTTCTCGGAGTCCTGATGTTATCGAGAAATGTTGTTGCGGATGGTCACTATTATATATCGTCACTTTGGTAAAAAAAAATCTTCATCCGCCTACGCATAGCTTCGGTCTGCTATGACTTTGCATTTGCTGGCGCGATCTCTTTGTGTGTGTGTGTGTGTGTGTGTGTGTGTGTGTGTGTGTGTGTGTGTGTTTGCTGTGTGGATCCTAGATATGCAGAGGCCAAATGTGTACTCATTCTGATTGTATCCCTCGATGCTATACTAAGAGTCAATAAAAAATGTCCTTCATTGAAAAATGTCCAATGATTGTCTGCTCCTCCTTTCTCTAGGCTTGTAGTCGGCTATGCAACAGTACGCAGTTAGCGCCCATTACCCAAAACAACCCCAAAAATCAAAAGACATGTGCACAACAATTTGGAAACAAACAGATATTTCCCACAAAAAGGTCACACTATATAAAAAATGTTCCTTTTCTTCTAGAAAATAAGTAAGCAACATAAAGATCTATCACCCTAGCAGTAAGTGCATGTAGCCTTTTGAGAGAGTCCATATTTCAACCCTCAATTGCTAGCAAAGTCCAAGAAACAACCCCAAACTTCAAAACCCTCTATTTTACAACACCAAACTACGAAAACGGGACAACTATCGACCTTCCTCATCTCAAACTAGTATTATGGGCAATTTTGAATGGTTTTCACTTGTTGACCGCCTAGTCAATAAACTCAGCTGCCACTACGACCTCCAAAGTAGCTTACGAAAGGTGAAGCCATTACTATTGAAAAAACCAGATCCAGGTATCACCCCAAACAAGCCGTTCAACTCCAGACTTGGCACCCCCGCTCGACGATGATCTAGGAGGAGGAAACAATACCTTCCAACTGCCAACCACGACCACATAACATGATCTGCCGCTTCTAGTTGCCATCGTCGCATACCACTATCTGCAGCTGCTCCTGCACTACCTCTTGAGCTCCACGTCAATGTTGGAGCAAACGTCATCGTAAAGAGGCAGCCTGAGGATAGAAGTCCACCATATGAATGCCACTGCCGCCACACCATCTCCACTTAAACAGGCTAGCAAGCAGATCCATCACCCATCATCGAGTAGAATGCCGCGTCAAGGAATGATCTGAAGCATTATTTACAACTGATAGCTGATGTCACGAATTAGGAGCAAAAGATGATATAATAATGCATGTGTCGATATGATTTATAAGGCCATGGCGTGGTAGGCTAACTCGGCTCTATCTCAAATGCCATATCAATTGTGTAGTCTCTCATTTTGTACTCAGAATAGTTAATGAGCGTTAGGTAAGAGAAGAAATTGTATCTGCTCCATCTCGTAGTTAATTTGCAATACGTAAGCAAACATATTTTTTTATCTGCTCCACCTCGAAGTAGTTAATGTGGGTTAAGTAAGCAGAGATTTTTTATATGCTCCATGTGCAGAAGGAGTTGGACCGATCTTTTTCTTTCCCCTCTCGCAAGGCAACTAAGACAAAGCTTTCCACCACTCGATCTCCTCCGGGGATATTCTGGATTCACTTTCCTTCCGCCTTGCCGCTCAGGCGATCGGTGGTGGGAAGGGCAATAGTGGTGCCTCTGCTCGGCCTAGTAGATAGGCTAGGATTTTAGTCCTCGCAGGAGTGGCGCTCGGACGGATTGCGATACTTCTTCTTCGAGTCGGCTGTGATCCTCCTTATGCTCGTCCGTCGGGATGAATTAGATGGAGATTTGACGTTGATTTCTGTTACCTCCTCGGCACGGCAAGGTTAGGGTTCCTCATGGTGCGTATGCGATAAGGATATTTGGTGCCAGATTCTTTTGATTGATTTAAGGGTTCAACAGCGACGACTATGGCTCCGGGGCATTAGTCCTTAGGGACACGTCCACAAAGACTTCCCGGATGTCATCAGCAAGTTAGACCGGCTCTGGTATGGGAGATGGGTCAGCGACTTGTTCTAGCGGCATCAATGGTCATTCAATGGACAGGGACCTCGATGTAAGTTTTTGTTATGTTTTGGATGTTTTATACTTTTGATCAACCTTTAGTGCTGAGTCATTTTCGAAGAATAGAAACTTGGGAAGGAGACAAGCAACGAAGGGAGACATGAGGCAGGATAAGGGTGAGGTGACCCCACAGCTAGCCTTTCTCTTCTCTCGACAACTAGGTTAGCATGTGAACCAAAGAGGTACTCCCTCTATCTAGGTGCGTAAGTCACCTTACGAAAACCAAATAATCCCAAAACACTTAGACACGGTACATTAACTCCCTCCCCGTTTCTTGTTTTGTGACATATCAACCAATAAGAGACGTGGGCCGTGCATGCTTTCAATGACTTGAGACTATGAATTAGCAAAAAGACATTAAGTTTTCTCGTTTTCCTCTCTGCCTTGGTCGCAGTGAACAATGTAAGATAACTTACACACCTAGACGGAGGGAGTAGAGATCCTTCCATAAATATACCCCTACATCGTCCAGCCACAACGGACATAAACCAAGACAAGGTTGGTGCCTTCGTCTAGCTAGCCATCCTAGTATTAGTGTTCTCCACCCCGCCCCCACCCACCCATGGCCAGCTTCCAGATTGCACCGTTCGCTGGACTCTTGGAGAACACCGAGTTTAACTTCCGTAGCTTGTACTTGCACAACGCTTCTTCTGGACCAAACCGAACCAGAGGAGCCATAATAAACCATAATGCTACCGCTGGGTGGGGCCATACATTCATTGTTGACTGGACAATATATGATGGCACTGGCCCGGGCGCGAAGCTTGTCGGACGTGCCCAAGGCCAGCAAATCTATGCTAGTAAATGGAGTCATTCCGTCACCCTTGAGTTCACGAATGGGAGGTACGGGTGTGTACATGTTATTTTTATTTTTCATATGTATTTAGGCCACAATTTTCGATTGTAGGTACTCTTGCCCCCTTTTTTGCGTTGTAATCCTAAGCACCCGATGCTAGCTCTCGTTTTTTAGAAAGAAAAAAATAGCTTATATAAGATTTTGTAGGTCACCGACATGGGAGGACTAAGGAAAAGCTTCTCGTTAGATTACTTAAAAGTCCAATTACACAGGTTTAAGGGCTCCACGCTCCAGTTAATGGGACTCTCAGCGACCTTTGAGCAACCAAGTGAGTGGTCTATTACTGGCGGGACAGGTGATCTTGCGATGGCGCGTGGTGTAGTCAAGGTGAAATTCCATGAGGTGGTAAAGGATGGAGACACATGGGAGCTTAGCTTCCATGGATTTTGCAGCATGCAGGTGAGAAGAGTATTTATTTATTAGTTGAAGCTTTTTTTGGGTGCTTTAATTATGTCCAAGTTCATCGACCAATTCAATTTTATGTACCGATCCTTGTTGCCCAGCCGTTAGGAATATAGAGAGCTAGCTGATGGGGATCATATTACTTGTACATGATGCAGAGCTTGCCCACTCTCACAAAGGCTGGCCCATGGGGTGGACATGGTGGTTCAGGTACGGACTCAGAACAGCCATGGCGCATAGAAAGTATGACCATCGTCCATGAGGGGACAATTGCCAAGTATTCATGCACTTACGTTGACCTGTCCGGAAAGAGGCGCACCACGGGTTCTTGGGGTGGTGGTAATGGTATCCCCACAAAGGTTTGTTTTTCATGCATGTTTTGGTTCTGGGATTGCTAATTTTTCATTACTTCAATGGAATGAGAACATAGCTGGGTTTGGCCGGTGTTGTTTGTAGAGTGTCCAAAATTGCTAGGTCAGTTGTTGATCAATGATTTCCTTTCGTTGACGTGTTGCAGGTCCAGCTGGGGCCTCGGGAGATTTTGAAAGCCGTGTCTGGAACACATGTCTGCCTTAACAATGGACAGACTGTTATTGAGTCACTGAAGTTTGTCACGAACGAAGGAACATACGGACCATTTGGACATACAACCGGTACGCCCTTCAAAGCTAATGTGCCGGAAGACCAAAGCATCGTTGGCTTCTTTGGCCGTGCAGACGATACGCAACTCATCGCGTTTGGTATTTACACGGTTTGAATTCTGTTAGTGCCTGCCCATGGTGATGCGCACAATTTCAGTTTTAGTTCAGCCCAATACATTTTTCTTTGTTTAACTCGATATGATCGATGGAGTGTCCATCGGGACCTCCATCTTGCAGTTCTTAACTTGCTCCCCGTATCTCGGTGCGTGCTTTGTCGTCCGTTATTATGTTGAGTAAATCTATTATGTTTGATGATGAGAAATAAAGTTCCCCCATTCAGTGACGTGCAGTCCTCGTCGATGTTTCACTAAATTTATCTGTTTTCTTCCGCTCATGGGCACTCGTAGACTCCATGCATGAATCATGTGCGTGCCCCACTAAGTCAAGTCTATGATGTCATTGTATTTCTCTTGACAGCAACTTGAGGCTGAATAAACCTGGAAAATGTGTAGAGAATTGGCGACAACAAAAGATGCGCGAGCGGCGTGCTTTTGAAAGTTCTATGAAAGCTAATTTCACAGCAAGGGCATTGAGACTTGGTGTCCTGGACAGAGTTTATTCAGTCAACATTGATATTGATGCATAGCAATTAGGGCAAGTGATATAAATTGCCTGCAATAGTGGTAAAAGCGGACATGCTACTGGAAATTCTAGCAAAGCTAAAGTGAAAGAAAGGATAGCGATTAGATGACTTTGCTGTCCTGAACGAAGTTTTCAAGATGTTTGTTTATCATTCAAGCAATTAGACAAGCTTTGAAAGACCTTGCTGTACTGGAAATTCTAGCAAAGCTAAATATAATAGTGAAAGAAAGGATAGGGATAGCGATTAGACAGACTTTGCTATCCTCGATAAAGTTGATTATTCTTGTGACTGGACAAGCTTTGCAAGACTTTGCTATACTGGAAATTCCAGTGGAGCTAAAGCTAAAGTGAAAGAAAGGATACCAAGTGGAAGAGACTGCTTTGCGCTTATTCTGAGACTGCCCTTTCACCCTCAGATGCTGGGACATGCTTACACCACACAAAAAGAGACACATGTGTGATACATAAAGTAATGCTAGTTCTAGCTGAATTACGAAAATAAGTGGGTATGAACCTAATCATTATGTCTTTCTGGCGATTGGATGCAAAGAAATGATAAGATCTTCAGGCACATTAATCCAAGTTTTATATCCTGGGAAGTTCTACTCAAGAGAGATCTTGTTATACTACAACACAGAGTCAAGCTCAAATTCAAGCAAGGTTTTCAAGACTGGAGAAAAGCTCAATTTTAGTTTCCTGATTGGTTACCATGATGTTTCCTAAGAAAGGCATTGGATAGTTTGGTGGGCTTTTTCTTTTTCTTTTACCTTCATATATATATAGGCCCGCTAAAATAAGCCTGAGCGCATTATAGATTAGCGTGCGCTCCGGCGGCCTGACCCAATCAGACTCCTCGCTAATTAGCCAGAACCGTCCCATGTTCCGCGCGCCTCCGTGACTGGGTGGAAAATCTATCGTAAAATGCTAATGAAACATAGTAACCTTGATGTTTCGTGTGCTTCCGTGACCGTGTGGAATCCATAGTAAAACTCTAATGGGACATAGTAATAGATCTTGCTCATTACCGCCTCTCCTTGTCTGGCTATGCATGATTAGGGAAATTTGCACGTAGTAATGTGTTTATAGAATGTAGTAACGAATTTTCATAATTAGTGAAGGAAAAATAGTAATGATTACTAGATTGCCATAACTATCACTCTATGACCAAATACTCCCATTACTTGATTAAATGCCTACTAGATTAACAATTGTTTGTAAAGTATCCATAATCTTATACTACAATCAAGACTGGACGTACAAGACAATTCAGTGAAAATACCTTACTAGAATTAAGACTTGACATATACCAGACTTCGGATGAAATACCCTAAGAAGAAGCTCTCACGTAACCACTATACTAGTTTATGGTAATTGCATTACCACCATAAACCAATTACTAGAGGGACTAGCGACGTATGTTTACTAGTTCCCAACATTGACTAAAAGTAAGACACCCCGTAATGGCTGTAGTTTTGTTACCATATATCTAAACATTCATTACCATGGTTAATTAGGAGGTTGTAGGGCGGTGCATGCCATCTGATAAGGCAAACAATACCATTACCATATTTGCTGATGTTTACTATCATTAGCATGTAGTGTTGTGGGGCGGGGATGGATAGCCTGGCTTGGGTAAATGTGTTACTATATTCTGTAGTGCTTTTACTATATTTCCCAAACAATTACGAGCGTGTAGACTAAAGAAAGGAGGGACGGGGTGGTCAATGCAGTCACGTAATAATTATATGGTTGTTACGATGGTTTTCAACCTTTTTACGATCAAGCGGTGACAGGCTTCTCGGTTGGTTAATTTCGCAGCGGCGCGTGCGGATGTATGGTCCACCTAGCCTGGCCGGAACGCACGATTAGCGATTCTACGCTCGGGCTTAGATTAGCACTACCACACACACACACACACACATATATATATATATATATATATATATATATATATATATATATATATATATACACTTTGATTTATTGAAAATATACCGTAGACCAATTGTTCTACGATCTCTTGCCTCAAAAATTGTAGCTAAGCTAAAGTAACTGCATGTAGAGCAAAAGACGAGTCAAGATGTAGCCATCACTGGAGGTAGTTGTACGATGTATGTTGACCATGACACTATTTTACCTACCAACTGTTTGACTCAATTATTCAAGCAGTTATTGTTTAGTACTTTTTATAAAATTGTACTAAATCAGCGACATTTATTTTGAAACAGCGAGAGTACTGATCATTCAACCATGTCGCAGAATTCTTATATGTGCACATGGATGGGCCCTCTAACTGATATATCCTCTAAAGTCCGATGGCCCTCGGAGTGAAGCATTGATGCATAGAGCAAGTTGTATCAACTGCCTGCAGGAATAACAAAAAAGGAGTTAAGACGTAACAACTGTTGAAAGTTTTTTTTGAGCATTAGTACAGACACAAGCGCTCATATACACGCGCATACACTCACCCCTATAAACGCACGCACGCACACCCTACCCTTATGAGCACATCCGAGAGACAGCCGGCATATTATCTTGAGATTTACGAAGTCACCGTAGGCGCTTCATCGTCGACGGGAACGTCTCCTCCCACTGAAAGCGCATCGCCGGAAATCCTGAAATAAATCCAGGAATAATGCGAGCACCAGAATTTGAACCCTGATGGGTTGGGGATACCACTGTCCACCTAACCAACTCAACCACAGGTTGATTCGCACAACTGCTGGAAGTTGTTGCACGTGTGGATATGTTGATCGACCATGACGTAACACCTAGCACGATTTTGTGACTTAATTATTCTTTTCTTTTTTGATTGAGAATAAAATACTCGATTCTTCAAGCAGGTTGCAGCCTGATAGGCGTCCATCGGAAGTCGTAAATGGCCTGGGAATTGGGCAAGGCCCAAAAAGGCACGCCCATTGTAAAACAATTATTTTTCTTCTAGAAGTGCTGCAGTGACCATAGTTTTTACACATCATTATATCTGCAAAAACCAGTGATAAGTAAGGTGCCACAAAATGAAAATATGTATCTTAGCATGTGTGCCTAAATATTAGATCAAGAGGCGCTCTTATTGCACTTGTCTCCAACATCCTGGACATTTTAGCTGCAATGGAGCCTTTGTAAGGGATCCTTTGGTTCAAAGGAATTTCATAGGATTTTTAAAGGGTTAGAATTCTTCGGATCTTTTCCTACATTGGTTGGATTGAGTCATATAGGATCTTTTTCCTATGGAATCATGTGTACTAGATTTCATTGGAAATCTAGCATCCACTCCAACCTTTTTTTTCATTTGCTTTGTTTTTTCTGTGACATCAAACACTATGTATTAATCCTAAGGGATTCAAGTGGACATGCTACTTCAATCCTTTGTTTTTTTTTTCTATTCTTGCGTTTTGAGAATCATACGAATCAAAGAGGGCCTAAATTGTTGTTACTCAGTTATTCATGCATGATTGATTCATGTAACAATGAACCTCCGTGAGCTTACCCATGCGTGCGGTGGTCCAAAGTCCAAACCACTTTATTATTCTTGCCAGTTGGCAGCATACGACAGCAATAGGTATGGTGACCCTTCTTAAAACTAGAAGCACACGTGGAAACAGTAAACATAGAAGCAGACATCAGTGGCGGATCCAATGGGGGTTCCGTGGGTGCCTTGGCACCCTCTCAAAAAATGTAAAATCTTTTTTTATCTAGTACTCTTAGTTTAATTCTATGTGTATTATAAGGGTAGAATGATAAACTGGCATTTTTGTATGGATATACCTGACATTTTTGTTGTGAGTGAGAAGATTGGCACCTCTTGTGGTTAAGTCGTTAAGATCTAGTTATTATATTTAAGAGGAGACTTACAGAATACAGACCGTATAGTATCCATTGATGGTACCTTGTTACGGTATGTATTTTCTCTAAATTTGAATTTTGCCGATGTACTAATGATCTATATTCTATACTACTCCCTTTGTATCAAAATATAAGAGGTTTTTAGATACGGAGGGAGTATATTGTAGTAAATTTTGAATTTTGAATTCATGGGCGGTGTACTGATGCAACTCCGAGTTTTGGCTTCCACGAAACATCGAGCATGAAAATAAATAATTGGCCAGCATTTGATGATAAGAAAATGGAGTACAATGTTGATGATAAAAAAAAGAAGGCACAATGTCTCTGTGAGTCGGGACATGGTGTCACTGCCACACCATTGATTCCGTCGAGCTGGAGCTGGATGGCTCGCCTCGTCTGAGCAGACCGCCGCCGCTGCTGGCCTCCCCGGCCGAAGGTTCCTCGTTCCTACTCCCCCTGCCCCCTCCTCTCCCGTCCTCCCCACGGATCTGCACGGTGCATGGGACTCGCAGTTGTTATCCGCCACCAGGATGGCTCGCTGCATCTGACCAGACCTCCGGCTATCCGGGGCCGCTGGCAGCCGTTGCTGGGCAGCAGCGTCCTCCTTCCTACTCCCTCCTTCCTCGGCATGACAGCAGCGTCCGTCATGGCTTCACTCTCCGCCGCTTACGCTCAACACTGATAAGCTGCCGTCGGCTGTCCTCCGCAGGGCCGTTCTCCCTCGTGCCGCCAAATGCTACTCCGCTCGCCCCGCCCCGCCTCCGATCTGCGCCTCTGCTGCGGAGGTGCACGCCACCTGTTCGACCGCTGGTCCGTGCTTCTTGTTGGAATTTTGCTAGTAGGCCTTTGGCCCAAAGCCTAATTAAAATTCTGAAATTCTCTTGGTTCATTCATGTACATATGTGAATGAAATGAATGAGGCTAAAGTTTAGTCCCATCTCATAAGTTGAGAGAGAGCTGCATCTCTTTATAAGGTCAGCTCTTCTACCACTTATATGAGCATGAGAAGAGAAGACCTACACGCGCGTTCCTCCTCCTCGCTCGCCTCGCCACGCCTCGTCACGACGCGCCGTGCGTTGCGGGATTGAGCCGAGCCAAAGACAAAGCTATGCACGTTGTTTACTCCCACGACCTACCCGGCCCGCACTATATAGTCAGGGAGACGTCTACCCTAGCCACGGCCGCTTCGTATGGTTTCTCACCACCGTTCCAGATCATTGCGCCGCCAAGCAAGTCTTCTCCATCCGTCCTTTCGGGGTGCACCGGGAGAAGGGACAGCAGGCCTCCGGAACCCCGCCTCTCGTGATCCTGTACGGGAGAGGGGCGATCAGGTTTTTGGGGTACGCACTCGCGCGACTGCTGGCAGCGACGACTTCTTCCCCAACCTCGGCAACCTCATCCTCGACGACATGGGCGACGACGTCAACGCTGGCGGTGCTGCACCCGCTGCACCGTATGTTATTCTATCCTTCTTGTTCGAGATCGTGGTAGAACCTAGATGTGATCTGTTCATCTACTATGCTAGTTCGCATGATTAGTTTAATCTCTGCTATTGCTGTCATGATCTATTTCCTATTTATTCGGATTAAATCTCGTAGTAATTTGCTCATATTTGCAACAATCCAAAAACTTGATTATAGGCAATTTACTCTGAGTGATTTTGCTGTGCATATGAAGCCGCCTGCCTTTAAGGGGGCGCAATATAAGAGGTGGCGCATGAGAGCAGTCTACTAGTTTCAGACCATGGGCTGCTATGACGCCACCAAGGGCAAGCCTGAGGGCGATCTTAATCCAGCACAGCTGGAAGCTTTTGAGAAGATCAATACCCTCTTCAAAGGCGCTCTTCTGAGTGTTCTTGATGACTCCATTGTGGATTCGTATATGTCGTTTGACAACGGCGAGGACATGTGGGCTGCGCTCGAGGCCAAGTTGCCTCGGACGCCGGCAGCGAGTTGTACGTCATGGAGCAATTCTATGACTACAAGATGACTGATGAGCGCCCTGTTGTAAGAAGGGGAAGGGACTTTGCCATGTCTGCGGTGATCCTAATCAGTAGGCTCCGAAGTGTCCTTACCGCTTTGAAGAGCGTGAACATGAGAAGAGCGGCAAGTCTGCTAATGTTGTCATCGGTGATACTGATATGAAGGAATCAGGGTACAGTATTTTTCCTACCATCCTTTCAGTATTCCAATCTCCTGATTGGTTAATTGATACCGGTGCCAATGTACATGTTTGTGTTGATGCCTTCATGTTTTGTTCTTACCAGGCAACAGGGACTTCACCCTTGCTGATGGGGAACGGGTCACATGCCATCGTTCGAGGTGTTGGTACGATCGATCTGAAGTTTACTTCGGGGAAGACCGTGCGTCTGAAGAACGTTCATCATGTGTCGTCCATCAATAAAATCTTGTTAGCAGTTCCCGTTTATGTCAAGATGGTTTTAAGTTGGTTTTCGAATCCAATAAAGTTGTAATTTCTAAGTATGGACAATTTGTTGAAAAGGCTATGAGAGCGGAGGCTTGTTTCGCCTGTCTTTGTCAGATATTTGCACTAAAGTTATTAATAATGTTTGCCACAACAATGAGTCTGATATTTGGCATTCACGACTTTGTCACATTAACTTTGGTTACATGACGCGGCTAGCCAATATGAATTTAATTCCGAAAATCTCTACTGTCAAAGGCTCTAAGTGCCAAGTATGTGTGCAAGCTAAGCAACCTCACAAGTCCCATAAGACTGCAGAGGCAAGAGACTTGGCGCCACTAGAGCTTATACATTCTGATCTTTGTGAGATGAATGGCGTGTTGACAAAAGGTGGAAAGAGATACTTCATGACGTTGATTGATGACTCCACTAGATATCGTTATGTGTATCCTTTGAAATCAAAAGATGAGGCTTTGACTTTCTTCAAAAACTATAAAGCTGAGGCAGAGAACCAACTTGATCGGAAAATTAAACGGCTTAGGTCCGATCGTGATGGAGAGTATTTTTCCAATGAATTTGATCTGTTTTGTGCAGAACATGGTATAACCCATGAGAGGACGCCTCCCTACTCACCCCAGTGAAATGGGGTAGCCGAAAGAAAAAACTGGACTCTAACTGATATGGTTAACACCATGTTAGACACTTCGGGTCTATCTAAGGAATGGTGGGGGGAGGCGCTAATGACTGCGTGTCATGTCCTAAACCGAGTTCCCACAAAGCATAAGACCATGACTCCATTTGATGAATGGGAAAGGAAAAGATTGAAACTCTCTTACCTACATACTTGGGGTTGTTTGGCGAAAGTCAACATACCAATTCCCAAGAAGCGCAAGCTTGGACCAAAAACTTGTGGTTGTTTGGCGAAAGTCAATACTTGGGGTTCTTCTGGGCTATGCTTTTCATAGCATCGGCTATAGATTTTTGATAATAAAATCTGAGGTATCTGACATGCATGTTGGTACGATTATGGAGTCGAATGATGCAACTTTTTTTGAGGACATATTTTCTATGAAGGATATGTCGAGTTCATCAAATCAGGAGATACCTACTCCATCTAGTGAGGAATTCACTGTAATTCCTGAACCCACCATTGTGATGGAACACGTTGAGAATCTTGTTGAGGGTGACAATAGAACTCCTGTGAGGAGTAAGAGAGAGAGGACCGCAAAGTCCTTTGGTGATGATTTCATTGTATACCTCGTGGATGACACACCCAGGACTATTTCAGAAGCCTATGCATCTCCTGATGCTGACTACTGGAAGGAAGCTGTACGTAGCGAGATGGATTCCATTTTAGCTAACGGTACCTGGGAGATCACTGACCGTCCTTATGGGTGCAAACCTGTAGGATGTAAGTGGGTGTTCAAGAAGAAGCTTAGACCTGATGGTACGATTTAAAAGTACAAGGCACGCCTTGTGGCTAAGGGTTATACCCAGAAAGAAGGTAAAGACTTCTTTGATACTTACTCACCCGTGGCTAGACTGACCATAATTCGGTTGCTACTATCACTGGCTGCCTCTCATGGTCTTCTCATTCATCAAATGGACGTCAAGACGGCTTTCCTCAATGGAGAGTTGAAGGAGAAAATTTACATGGACCAGCCAGATAGTTTTGTAGTACCTGGTCAGGAAGAAAAGGTGTGCAAGTTATTAAAGTCTTTATATGGCCTTAAACAAGCTCCTAAGGAGTGGCATGAGAAGTTCGAAAGAACATTAACTGCTGCCGGCTTTGTAGTAAACGATGGTGACAAGTGTGTGTACTATCGCTATGGTGGGGGCGAAGGAGTTATTCTTTGTCTGTATGTCAACGACATATTGATCTCTGGAACCAAATTTTATTTAATCAAGGAGGTTAAGGATTTCTTATCTTGCTGTTTTGAGATAAAGGATTTAGGAGTAGCCGATGTTATCTTAAACATCAAGCTGTTGAGAGATGAGAATGATGGGATCACACTGCTTCATTTTCACTATGTGGAAAAGGTCTTGAGTCATTTTGGGTATAGCGACTGCACACCTTCTCCAACTCCATATGATGCTAGTGTGTTGCTTCGAAAGAATCAACGGATTGCTAGAGATCAACTGAGGTATTCTCAGATTATTGGCTCGCTTATGTATTTGGCGAGTGCCACGAGGCCTGACATCTCGTTTGCTGTTAGCAAGCTGAGTCGGTTTGTGTCAAAACCGGGAGATGATCATTGGCATGCTCTTGAGAGAGTATTGCGCTATTTGAAAGGCACCGTGAGCTATGGGATTCACTACACCGGGTATCTAAGGGTACTGGAGGGTTATAGTGACTCAAACTGGATATCTGATGCTGATGAGATTAATGCACAAGTGGTTATGTTTTTACACTTGGTGGTGGCGCTGTTTCCTGGAAGTTTTGCAAGCAGACCATCTTAACGAGGTCAACTATGGAAGCAGAACTCACAGCATTAGACACTGCCACTGTCGAAGCAGAGTGGCTTCGTGAGCTCTTGATGGACTTACCGATGGTTGAAAAACCATTAACCCCTATCCTGATGAACTGTGATAATTAAACTGTGATCGTCAAGATAAACAGTTCTAAGGACAATATGAAGTCCTCAAGGCATGTGAAGAGGAGACTGAAATCTGTCAGAAAAATGAGGAACTCCGGAGTTATTACGTTGGATTATATCCAAACGTCGAAAAATTTGGCAAATCCCTTCACAAAGGGTCTATCACGTAATGTGATAGATAATGCATCGATGGAGATGGGTCTGAAACCAACCGCATGAGTTGTCCATAGTGGTAACCCATTCTATGTGATCGAAGATCCCGTGAAGTAGAAGTGGGAGACAAGCTGTTGGTCAGCTGGGAGGAAAGTATCTCTATATTACCTATCCCACTCCATGAAGATGCAATACTCTCCTGATCTGCATGGCAGGTTGATACTTATTTCAATGTGTTCCAAGTGGCTTATTTGGGTAAGCAGAGATGTTGTCCTGCAGAACATCTTCTGAGGAACACGCCTATATGAATTCGACTGTTAACATCGCAGTCTGTGAGAATTGGGTGTTCTCTAATAAATTCATGAAAGGCCCTGGAGTATGACGTGTACGCTCCATCCGCAGGGAAGCCTTGCGGCAGCCCAATATCGGTAAAGAATTTGTATGAAACTAGTTTCACAAAAAACTTGTAGTTCAAGACATAGTCCATTATTTAAGTTGTGATCTAGTGTAGCATAAATTTTTAAGTGGAAATTCAACTTCACAGTCTCCACTAAGCACCGGTATATATTGGAACTAAATGATGAGATGTGCCAATGAGACTTTGTGGGGATTGTTGGAATTTTGCTAGTAGGCCTTTGGTCCAAAGCCCAATTAAAATTCTGAAATTCTCTTGGCCCATTCATGCACACATGTGAGTGGAGTGAGTGAGGCTAAAGTTTAGTCCCACCTCATAAGTTCAGAGAGAGTTGCACCTCTTTATAAGGTGAGCTCTTCTATCACTTGTACGAGCATGAGAAGAGAAGACCTACACGCACGCTCCTCCTCCTTGCTCGCCTCGCCACGCCTCGTCACGACGTGTCGCGGGTTGCGGGTTGCGGGATTGAGCCGAGCCGAGGACAGAGCTATGCACGTTGTCTATATTTTTTGCTGCATGGTAAAATTAATGAGTCATTAATTAATAATTAAGGGACGCGTTAATTACTGAACCGTTTTCGATTCTTTTGGATCGTGACGACTCGAACGTGGGGTTTACTCCCATGATCTATCCGGCCCGCACTATATAGTCAGGCAGACGTCTACCCTAGCCGCGGCCGCTTCGTATGGTTTCTCACCATCGTTCCAAATCATTGCGCCGCCAAGCAAGTCTTCTCCATCCCTCCTTTCGGCGTGCACCGGGAGAAGGGACAACAGGCCTCCGGAACCCCGCCTCTCGTGATCCTGTACGGGAGAGGGGCGATCAGATTTTTGGAGAGCGCACTCGCGCGACTACTGGCAACGTCGACTTCTTCCCCAACCTCGGCAACCTCATCTTCGACGACATGGGCGACAACGTCAACGCTGGCAGTGCTGCACCCGCTACACCGTATGTTATTCTATCCTTGTTGTTCGAGATCGTGGTAGAATTCATGTTTCTAGTATGTGCCCTAGATGTGATCTATTCATCTACTATGCTAGTTCGCATGATTAATTTAATCTCTGCTATTGTTGTAATGATCTATTTTTTATTTATTCAGATTAAATCTCGTAGTAATTTGCTCATATTTCCAACACTTCTCCAACCTCGCTGGCACCGGATGCTGTTCCTTCGTGAACGCAGCAGCTGTTGCGCTTGCGCCCATTGACCTTCTTCCGATTCGGGGTCTGCTACGCCTCCGCCACGCCCGGCACCTTCGGTTCTGGGAGCCGCGGACCAGTGCCCTCGAGGTGTAAGTGGTCCGGCTTCTGGCAACATGGTTACACAGTGCCAACCTGTAAGTAGTCCTGGTTGCACAGTGCCCACCTGTAAACTAACGAAATTCATGGTTCTCTCAAATACGTAGCGGTCCATAACAAGGAAAACCGTAGCTTGTCCATGTGGTGGAATCACGAGCTTAACCCTTTAGGAAATCAGTGCTCTTGCTGTACTTCTCTGCATCCTGCACATTCAAGGTTCAAGCATCCATATGGTGGAATCACGAGCTTAGCCTCTTTTTTTTTTCTGTGTGCAAGTTTAACATCTTTGCAGGGGCATGGTTGGTGCATATATAGTTGTGATTAAACCTTAAATTTAACCATATTTTATTAGGTGTAGGAAAACAACAGCAAGTCGAAGGAAACATAGCTCACATGCTGAACTTTATTTTGTATAGGTTGGTCCAACTATAGTTTGCCTTCACTACCAAGTATGGATTTGCTAGTGAAATGGAAGATGAGTCACAAAATAGCATGCTTTCGATGAAGAAAAGAGAGAAACCCAGTCGTAGGTCATGATGCATCAGGCCAGCAGCGTGTGGGCAATCGGTAGACAAGCACGGCTGTACTTCTGAGGAGCCCTGCAGTGCTGGAAATGCTATTTGATTGCGGCTAATTCGATGTAAACGTTCAGGATTGCTGGATAATTTTTAGGCGTCTCCACAGCGCATATCAGGCCAAGTTTACTGAGAGCGGTGATGCACCTCACGCACACGGGCTCTGTCTTGAAGAAAGCCAAAGTGAAGAGCGTAGCAGGGGCACATAGATAGAAAACAGCATCCTCCTTCCTCATCCCTAGTCCCTAGTCCTCGGCATGTCCGCTTCCCCTGCCTCCCGCTCCCCTCTTCCACCACCCCTCTTCTCTCCGCCGCTTCAGCTCAACAGTGATAGAGCTACCATTGGTTGTCATCCATGCCTCTGGCGTCGCTGCTGCGGAGGTGCACGCCACCTGTTCGACCTCGGTGGCAGCGGGTGATGCGTCTCCGTCGACTCAGCAGGTATTGCATGGCCTCACACCGAGTTCCCTTCTTCCGTTTCAAGCTTTGCTCCGCCTATGCAGTGCCCAGTGTATTCCGTTCTGAGAGCTGTTGAGCGGGTTCCCTCGAGGTGCTCGTCCAAAGGTCCGGTGCGTCGGGGCTTGAGCTGTTCGCTTCGTACGCAGCCACCGCGTGAGCTTGGCATGTGCCCATCTTTAACATCTCATCATTTATAATTGGGGTGTATGTAACGCATTCAGTTTTTCCTTCCATAACATCTTCCTTATTGCTTCCATAACTTCTTCCTGAAGAAGAAGAATGGAAGGGGCATTGCTTTCCTGACATGCTTATCTGTGAACAACACTAGTCATATTGTCCGCCCTGCCACTGATTATGCAGTCCTACAAGAATATGATATGGTCAAAATGTATTGTCTTGCTTTAGCCTTTTCTACCATGTGTTTATCCTTTTGTTTTTCCATGAGCCTTGAGGATTCTGCTCTCATTTTACAGAGATATGGATTGTTATACTGATGGTTTTATTGCTGTGGCGGCTCATACACATGCCCGGTTACTGGAAGAGCAGCTGATGTTCTTGCTGCTGTGTTTACAGCAGCACAAGTTGCAATGAGGCTTGTTACACGTGGACAGAAGGTACGTCATGTACGGATTATCACTGTTATTTCTGATTGGTTGCCCTTTCACAATTATTTTGTTTCAGTTACTGCATGGCTGTCGATAGTTCTCCCTGGATATATTAGTCTTCTCCTTTCCCTTTGCTACCCAGATCGAAACCTTCTTCTCCAATATATCTTCTATTTGTGTGAGAGAAACATGGTATCCTTGGCACATGCGTTTCGGTTTTCAACTTTAACACTCTGATGTGCAAGTTTAACATCTTTACATGGGCATGGTTAGTTTATAGTTGGGTGTACACCTTAAAGTGTTGTTTTTCTTTTTTGACGAAATGCAGACAGAGCTGCTTTCATTGCGATTAGAAGAGTGAATCAGTTACACTGAAGTAACCAAAAGTACAGAGAAGAGGAAAAGAAACTAAGAAAAAGATATTGGACTCTGAATCCAGTAACCTTAAAGTATTGCAACACAAGTTTATTATGTGTAGGAAGAAACAGCCAAGTCGAAAGAAAAGTTCCTATGCTGAACTTTACTTTATATAGGCTGAACTATAGTTTGCCTTCATTACAAATACACATTTGCTAGTGAATTGGAAGATAATTCACCACATAGCACATTTTTAATTAAGAAAAATAAAATAAAGCCTTGTGTAGAGAAAACTAGTCATAGGTCAATATAGATACTGATGGTTAAAACTGCTTCTTTGATTACGGTGACTTCAATGTAAACGCCCTGCATCACTGGACGATCTTTAGGCGACTCTCTGTACTTGTGCGTTGGAAATTTTTGTGCATGTGGGCGAAGTTCCCACTTCGGTCCAAGCCTAGGTAGAAAGTTCTCTGTGTGCTTGCTTCAGTAAAAATCCTGTAAATGAGAGAAGTAGAGCCTTTTACGTTATAAAGTGCGGATCTCAAAGCACTTGAAGGGTGCCGACTAGGGTGACCCCAACAGCACAACACACCAAGACCGCATTACAAACATTAATATAGGCATTTTTTCATGCAAGGAATATATCATATGAAGCACATGCTTTCAATTTTGTGAGAGAAATAGAAACATAATGTATTTCTATACTAATATTGGGAAAAGGAAAAGGAGTAGGCACAAAAAAATAAGATCAATACACAAGATAGTGTGGCCGGACAAGACAAGTACCTTATTTTTTATGTGAGCCAGCTTCATCTTGCTTTCCTCGGATTCGCTCCACTTCTTCAAATAATGGCATCCGCCAATCTGAAGTATTTGGAGCTTGGTGAGTTGTTGTATGCCCTCCGGCAAAGACCTGATGCCTTCACAGCCACTGATACGAAGGTGCTCGAGATCGGTTAAGTCCATGAACCAATGCGGCAATGATGAGATGTTGCAGCTGTTTATCACCAGACGCTTAACAGAGGAAATATGTGGGATGATGTCAGGGGAGACGGTCAGATCAGGACAAGTCGTGATCTCTAAATGATCGAGGACAGAGAGGTGGCGAAGCAGTCTCCACTGCTGCATGGGCAGCTCACTGTATTCAACTATCAGAGTATCTGTAGGAGTTAATACTGGAGAAGCAGAGGAGGAGGAAGCACCGGTGCTTGATGTTGTACACTCTCCCCATGATGACAGCACATTATCACTCCTTCTTATCTCCAACCTGCAACCTGCTCTAGGAAGAAGTGGCCCCATCCTCAACTTGGGGCAATAATTTATGCTCAACCTAGAAGACCTGCCACTGGAGTACGACGCACTCAACTCTTCTAGATGTTCCATACAGGTTAGTGTCACTGAACTCTGTTGGCCGACCCATGTTGGCAAGCTGACGCCATTATAACCCGTTATCACCAAGTTGCTTAAACTTTTGGGTGGCACTAGTTTCTCCAACAACACTTTATCATCCACAAACCTCTCAGCACCTTCACTCCACGACAACCATAATGCTTTGAGATTGTTTTTTTCCATCAACTTTATATTCTGAGCCTCTTCTGCAGACTTCACATTTTCAAGCCCAACTATAAACAGCAACCCAGGATTCGTGTCCTTTAAGCAGATAAGATTGCTGCTCGATTCACCATCTCCAATGCGCACCTGAAAAGTTGGTAATGATACGAAACTGGTACTAGGATGAGGTACAGGTTCTTCAACAAGACCATCGACGCCCATTAAATATAGGGTCTTCAAACTATCAATTCTACCTATACTTTCTGGTATCTTCCGAATCTCTTGGCAGTACGAGAGGTCCAGTGTGTGCAGATTTTTCAGGTTACAAAAACTTTCGGGTAGAGAAGTAATACCAGCATTAAAAGACAAGTCCAAATGCTCCAGATTGGAAAGGGCACTGATACGGTCCATCAGATTTTCACCTTTTCCAAAGCAGTGACTTAGATTTAAGTATTGTAGACTAGTAAGGCCATCAAGAGATTCTGGTAGCGATCCAATACAATAACAACGTGATAAGTTCAGATATTGCAGGTCCGTGAAGCTCCACATAAACTTTGATATATTTTTCAAAGCAAAGCATTCTGACAAATCAAGATGCACCAATTTTTCTAGATTCCTGAATGATTCTGGCAGTTCTCTGATTCTCGTACAGCCTGACAAATCAAGATACATCAGACACTCCATTTCTCCGATTGACTCTGGCAGTGCAGATAGATAAGAATCTCGAAGACTGAGATAAAGTAGTTTTGACAGCCTAGTGATACTATCCGGAATATTGAATACTCTTGGAGCACTAAGATACCGCAACTGCTTTAATCGGCCAATAGAATCTGCCAATTCATAAATCAAGCACTCGCTCAAGTCCAAGACACGCAGGGATTTAGCAGAGGCAAATGCAGCATCATCAAGTCGAATTTTAGCCGAGCCCATAAAACGGAGTGCCCTAATCCTCCGCCACTCCAATAGCTTGCTACAATCACTGAGCAGTGCATAGTGGAAGCGGTTTCCCCCACTGTTGCCATCATTGCCAGTGAGAAGAGTTTCGTCGTCCATCACCGACCTTGCTAGATCATGCACCAAGTCGTGCATGGTGAACGCTGTAACATCGACACGGCCATAGCGGACAATCTGAAACAAAAGCCATTGGCAATGTTAGATTTCTATATTTCAAGCATTTGATGCACCAACAAATTTAGCTGCGACAGGTAGCATACTGGACAAAATTAAGCTACGCAATTGTGTGGTTCAATCTATTTGATTTTTATTTTGAAAAAAAGGATAATCCCCGACATCTACGTCAGGACAATGCATGCAACCATATATTATTAAAAATGCAAAATCCAGCAGCTGAATAACATCACCCCAGAAATAAAGCGAAAATAAAACCCGACATGCCTCGCGACAGTAACTCCACCTGATAGCCATTAACCCTATGTTACAAGACGACATCAATACAAAAAATACACAAGACTCCTAGGCTATACCTTCAAGAAGAAATCGTTACACGTGCGCCGATGATAACGAGTCCAACACAAGATTGAACTCCGGATTCCCATCGCCCAAGCTCAGCTTCAACCCCCACCTTTAGCAAGGACACGCGCTAGCCGCTATCGTCGCCCATACAACGGCAACGGCCGCCACGACCGTCAGATCCGGGCACTAGGGTCCTGAATCCCTCGCGTGCAGCCAGCCGCGCTAGACCTCCCATCACTATGACGAGAAGGCCACCACCAGATCCGCCGCCTGACGCCGCCGCCCCGGCATCCGCCGCCGCATCGCCATCAGGCCATGTCGAGTAGGGAGATCGCCGTCTTTGCCCCAGCCATGATGTAGCCGGCCAGTCGCCGCCCGCTGGTCAAATCTGGCCGCCGCAAAGCTGCCACCGTTGATCCCCGGAGTACGCACCACCCAACGTCGCCCGACCCGCACCCGCCATGCAGGTGTCGCAGTCTTGCTCCGGCGAACGCTGCCAGCGCCGCACTCCGGCCCAGCAACCCTGGCCTGCGCCGAGCCCACCACACGAGAGGACAATGGATCCTCGCCGCTGCCACCGCCGCGGCCGGGCATCGCCCGGTCGCGCCCTCTGGCATCGGCGAGGGAGGAGGAGGGCGGAGAAGGGAAGGACCCGGCAGCGGCTAGGTTTTTCCCTCTTGTCACTCTGGGAGCGACGGGAGAGACGGGCTCGATTTGATTGCCCTTATAGAAAGGACGGAAGATAAAATGCCGTCTGTATAAAAGTCCATCTTTGAGCATTATTTTTGCGCTTGAGAGTAGAAAATAATACTATGTGTTGCGTGCATCTCAAGTGATAGCTGTGCATGGTTAAATAAATACGTCTATGTACTTTTTTATTTAGTCTATACAAACTTATTGTGCTAATCAATGATGCTTGTTGAGGTAAGCACAAATGCAGCGCAGCCCATTATGCAAAATAGCGAAGTTTTTCATTTTGCAAGAGAAGTCATGGCAGTACAGAGAACATTAGTGGTAATAAAAATTACAACCATATCCATGGATCACCTAGCGACAACTACAAGCACCGGAGTGAGTCGAAGGTGCGCCGCCGTCAACGCCCCTTCCTCACCGGAGCCGGGCATTATTGTAGTAGACAGTCGAAAAATCATCGTGCTAAGGCCTCAAAGGACCAGCGCACCAGAGCAGCAACCATCGCCGATGAATATAGTTGTAGATCGGAAAGATCAAACCTATAACCACATGAACGAAGACGAACACAAACTGAATCCAAATAGATCAACCGAAGAAGAGCACCGACCGAATCCCGCGAGATCCGGCGGAGACACGCCTCCACACGTCCTCCTCCGACGCTATTTGCACCATCTCAGAATCTGTGTCCGAGACATCGCCACCGCCACACAGCCCCAATCAAGACGTTGAACCTAAGAAAAACGAGAACGGAATCCCTCCCGCCAGCGGGGGGCCAAGATCCTCCACACCTCCATGGCCCAAAGGTCATCAGAGATGGGGCAGATCAACGGTGGTCCCGCCGGGAGGAGGACGGAGACTTATAGCAAAGTTTAGCTTGCCCTTTCATGCACCAGAACTTAAAATATGACTCTCATATAAGATTTAATAATGCACCAAAGTTGGACATTACTTTTTCCCCTCCAGCCATTACATCTATAAGATTCTTTTTTCTTTTGTACTCTCATCTAGGGTTTCCTTGCCTCTCGCCGGTGCCGCTGCCGGTCCGCCTCATCTCCTATGGTCCTTGGACAATGGACGCGCGGTGGATCCCGGCCCTTGCTGGCGGGGAGGCTCTGTTTTAGGTGCTTTTCTGAGTTTTGTTAGGGTTTGTGCCATGCTCAAGAATACGAGGTGGTGGCGGCTTCTTGAAGATGGAATAAGGTCCTCCCCACCTAGCCCCCGTCCCTGTGATATTTCAAGCGTCGTTGGAAGGCATGTGGATGTTAGTCTCCGACCAATCTCAAGGGATCCGGTCGGTGTTTGTCTTCGGTGGATCCGACTGTATCCGGTCTTCTTTTGTCAATGTCTGTGTGTCTGCAGGTTGGATCTTTCCGATCTACGCTTCTCTTCATCGGCAGCAGTTGCTATTCTAGTGTGTTGGTACTATGGGCCTTAGCACGACAACTTCCCGACTGTATACTACAACAATGTTTTCCCTGCTCCGACGAGGGACGGGCGATGACGGCGGCGCGCCTTCGGCTCGCTCCAGTGCTTGTAGTCATTGCTAGGTGGTCTACGGACCTGCATGTAAATTTTATTTCTAGTGTTCTTTGCACTATCTTGACAGTTGATGAATAGATCAAAAGTTTTCTTGCAAAAAAATAATCAGGGATGACCTCCACTGCGCTTTTATGTGTGGGTATATGCTTATATGGGGTGTGTCGGGGTGTGTGCATGAGCAACTGAAATTTTCTAACAAGTTACGTGGATAAGTTGAGTATGTTGTAAAACGCATTAACCTCCAAAATATTGGATAAACAGGTGCACCATATAAACAAGCGTCGTATGAATTCCCACACAATTACCTTCGAATGTTCAAGGAAGGAAAGCTTCGAAAGCTGAGTAATGTACATCTCGCCGAGCTCCCAAGCGGTGAATGTTGGTGTTGCCCCAATAAAAGAAAGAGAAATCCACTGGTGAATTAGATCACCTTTAGATATCTTGCATCCTTTTGGAAAGATTGCCCAATAGGAAAAGCAGAGCTTCAAATATGGAGGCATAAAAGTATAGCTTAACCTTAAGGATGCAAGCACCAGTGTTGCAGCTTTATCTTTTGGATCTGAAGAAGAAGCAGATTCTTTCCAGATATCACTGTCTCTCACTTTCTTCCACTGATTATAGGTCATAGTTTCCAAAATGGGTCCAATTGATTGAGCTGCTAAAGCCACACCTCCACACTTCGCTGCAATGGCTTCCCCTATATGCTTCAAATGTTCTTTGTCATCTCTAGATTCAAACCCACTTTTTTCCTTAATTATAGTCCAGCACATCTCATCCGTCAGTGATGCTAGCTCATGTGGGGGAATGGTCAATTTTTTTGTTTGACTATGAATGGCCGAAATTTTCCTTGCAATCTCCTCATTGCGTGTGGTTGCTATAACAACCACCTTGCTACCCGTTCCAGCCTTAAGCATCGCAATCAGACTATCCAATTGGGAATCATCCTCCGCCCACAGATCATCTAGAATAATAAGAATCTTCTTATTGGTGAGTACCTTTGCAAGTGATCTGTGTATCATATGCTTTTCAGTGTACAGACTCTCATTCTCTGACAGTTGACTTATTAAAGAATTGCCAATTTTGTTCAAATCAAATGTCTCGGACACATAAATCCATACCCGGACATAGTCTTCAAATTTTGTTTTATTATTGTAAATCATTTTCGCCAAGGTCGTCTTGCCAAGGCCTCCAATGCCGTGTATAGCAAGGACAATGAGCTCTTCTATTATGCTTTCAGATAAAGAAACCCATATTTTATTTTCCTCTTCGCTCCTCCCAATGACTGATGCCTCAATGGTTGATGATGTTTCACGCATTTGTATCAGATTCGGTTCATTGGCATTAGTGCCCGGCACTAACATGAATTTCTGGTATTGATCTGTGATCCCCTGCAGTTCCTCTCTCATCGTCTTCATCTTGTTAGCCATTGTGAACTTGGGCCCGATTGTGAAACAAGGCATCATACCTGCTAGATGTTTCTTGATGGAGAGCTGCAAGAGAATGTCAGCATAATTGTTAGTCACTGGCGAAATGGTAGGTGATATCAGGAAAAAGTCTATTTTTAACCAGAAAGTTTGATGCATTTTTCTGACTTGCCTACCATATAAATTCCAGATTTGATTTTGAACATTCTCATGCCGGTCACTAATTTTAGACTTTACGGTTGACTGGTATTTTTTGTTAAAATGTAGATGAGTTCAGATTCGTCTATTTAAAATTTGTATTCACTAAAATACTTAGAAATGAAAATACAACTTGGTCAAAGTATGCATCTTTTTCTCTAGCACCGGCAAATCTTCTATTTTGGATTCGTCATTTTCTTGGTGTGCCAAAAAGGCATTGAATCTAAAATGGCAAGGATTAAAAGTGCCTGGAATTCAAGGTCGACAAGTACCACCATCAAACTTGAAGGCTCAAATGATTATTTCCTATATATGTCTTGTTGTATTAGATATGTTTCCGGCTTAAAGAAAATCGGTTAGGGTGAAACATTAAGCGCATAACTTCATATTTGCTATAACCACATGTATATTTGAAAAGCGACAACTAAATTTCGGACAAAAATAATGTTAAGATCAAATTATTATGGCGACGGCAACCCAAATAATTGGTCGTGGCCTCCTTGCTTGGGAGGAGATGAGGGTGTGACGGAGGTGGAAAGCCAGAGGACGCTGCTCAGTTGTGGAAGCCAGAGGACAGAGCCCGGCTCTCCTCTTTTGCTGGTCGGCGGACTCCGGTCTGATGAGCAACCTAGAGGGTATTGTCCATGGTGGCCTATACGGACAACGACTGCGGCATGCGGGGCTTGTCCAGCCGGATGAGGTTGAGATGAGGAGGAAGACAGCTCGGAGGGCCTATTTTTTTTTTTTGGGAGGATTCTTATTGTTCCACTGCTTGTACTCTGTTTACATTAAAGCTTAATACAGCGCTTTTCGCAAAAAAAAAGGAAAAAGAAAAAAGAACAAGCATGGTTCAGAGTTACCTTGCATGTTGACTCAGCCTCAGTTCCTGCTTCAAAATCATCAATCATGTCGGCGATGCCATACATCGCGTCTTTAAGACGACTGAGCCACAAACGCATGGAATTGTTGGTGTTGGCGTCCTCAGCGTCCTTGAGGAGCGCCTCAATGGACTCGAGGGTAGCCTTCATCTCCTTCAGGTCCTTGTGGAAGTTCTTCTGCAGCCTAATCTGACCTCCCACCAGCGAACCAATCTGCTGCACCACCTCCTTCAAAAGTGCAGCGGCAATCATGGCCCCGATGCCCGCCATGGCTCCTGCTCGAGCTTCTCTCTCGTCAATGTGTGGGATGCGCAGAAGAGGGGTGGGTGGGGGGAATGGGGATACGACCTTTCTGGTGGCGTGCTCGACTGGATCTTATCGTCACAGCAATTGCCAACAAGTTTCCTTCCATAATATCTGTCATGGCAGCTCCCCCTAGCTAGGCATATTCCTAACGATTCCTTTGGCGTGATTCCTGTGAGCTATGCTTTGTCTTGTAGTAAATTGGACAATATACATACTCCGTATTTGATAACTTATAATAAGGCGGGTGATTCTGGATCTTGGTTTGATGCTATAGGTGCAATGCTTAGTGGTTGGTTTCTACTCCAGTTTTTAATTTGGTTAGGTGCATTGGATGCGTCAGGTACAAGACTAACTTACGACGGGGCCTAAATTAATTAACCACTAAACAAACTCTCTGCTATTGGTACAAGACTAGGTTAGGTACTGGATGAGGCAAAAGAGAAAAAAAGAGGTGAAAACAGAACAGGGTTACAGCTTCGCACCACCTTTCGCAAGGTCGAGGAAGATAGGTTACAGGAGGAGAGTTATTACAGATTAACAGCGGAGAGGAAAGGGCTCCAGGAGATGAGCCCCTCTTTGTCATCCTGTTTGGCACGGTAGGGCCAGAGCTTCAGGGTCTCAGCAGCTGCCGTGATCGCGCGATCAATCTTGGGACGCTTCCCCAGACCAGTCTCCAGAAATTCGAGGCCCCAGGACGAAAATCAAAATTGAGCCCAAAACTTCAAAAACAGTCATCTAACAGAAAAATTAATATAGCTCAGGCATACTCTCATTTTATTACACAATTTCAATCGGATTTATTTTGTATAATATTTAGCTATATATCAAATACGAAAGCTAAAAAATAGTAAAGGGATACTAAAACAATAAGCTAACCTCATGTTATACCGAAAGTCAGCATTCGTCTAGTATTTCTTGAAATGAAATCTTCAATCATATCTGTTGGAAGACGGACACATCTGCCACTGGGCCTCGGAGGCATGGCGCCCACGCGTGCATGCGCACCCACGACACATCCACGTAGTGATCCCTTCCTCCTCTCGCGATACTGTTGTAACTAATCTCATCGGATGTATCTCCCGCGTGTATTTAAACACTATGTTTATGATGAATGAATATATACACAGTTTGCATGTCTAACTTGGTATCAGACGTCGCTCGTTCCTCTCCACGCTTCCGGCATGAGCTTCCGACGTCCACTCCACCGCACTCGCTCCTTCGGGGACGCCGACGCACCCTTCATCCTCCCTCCCGTCGCACCAGGCCCTGAGCCGGCTGCACCGGCCGTCGACGCCAACCCCGCGCCGCCTCCTCGCGTCACGCGGGTGCCCGCCTCCCGTCATACTTAATCTTCCCCAGGACATCATTTTCAAGTGCTATTGTTTCCAACCCAGTGAGTCTTTCTTGTGTCATAGTAGAACACAAGTAGGACTTCAACAACTTGAGTTTAGGAAATCTCCTTTTCGCACATGCAGCTGTCACGAGAATGGGCAACAAAATTCTGTAAGCAATAACAACATTAGGACAGATTAAGGAGAGCTTCTTCAAATAATTCAGAATATCAAGAGGGCCCATAGATTTTTGAAGTGAATCCTGGATAAAAATTAGCTCGCAACACAATTCAGCTCCATCAATATATGTATGCTCTCCACTCTTAAGCGCCTCTTCAAGATTAATGCAAGCAGTCATCAAGCTCTTTTCATCAATTGATCGCAACCTATCTAAAGTAAACAAGACACCAAATGTCTTTTCGTACTCCTAATATTGTTCAAATCTAATGGTAAGTGAAGTTATGGCTTGATCAACAACACGAATAAGATAGTTCACCCTAAATGACTCTTCTGGAGATTGCTTGATCAACAACACTCACAACAACAAGATTTGCCCAGCTCCGGCGATGGACGGGCGATGACGGCGGCGCGCCTTCGGCTCGCTTGAGTGCTTGTAGTCGGCGCTAAGTGGTTTACAAATCTAGATGTAATTTTTATTATTTCTAGTGTTCGTTGTACTATCATGATTGAAGATGAATAGATTGAAAGTTTTTCTCGTAAAAAAAAACACTCACAATTTGATGAGGGCACAGATGATGCCAAGAAGTTTCCTTTCATAATATCTTTCATGTCAGCTGACCCCACCTACCAGCGACAATATGTTTGGCCTCACCTACTAGAGGCCAGATTCAAGACTTGGGCCAAACAACTACCGTAGACGAAGCCCTGGTCCAAGTCGTTGCATCTCCAAGAACTCCAATAATTCGCATCTACCATACACGATATTTGTTCTCACATTTATTTGAGGGCTAATACAGTGCTCTACGTGTTGATGGTAGCTAGGAATATTCCTAACGATTTCTTTGGCTTGATTCGTGTGAGCTATGCTTTGTCTTGTAGTAAATTGGACAATATACTCGTATTTGATAACTTATAATAAGGTGATTCTGGATCTTGGTTTGATATGCTATAGGTGCAATGCTTAGTGGTTGGTTTGTACTCCAGTTTTTTATTTGGTTAGGTGCATTGGATGCGTTAGGTACAAGACTAATTTACAACGGGCCCAAATTAATTAACCACTAAACATACTCTCTGCTATTGGTACAAGACTAGGTTAGGTACTCCATGAAAAAAGGGGTTGGCAATGTCCTCCTAGAGACTTTGTGAAAATCAATGTTGACGCCTCTTTTGACCATGACTTGCTGGAGGGTACGATGAGGGCAGTATTGAGAGACGACAAAGATAGGCTTATTGCAGGAGGGAATGAAAAGATAGATTACTGCGCGGATGTTCTCATAGCGGAGGCCTGAGCTCTCAAATTTGGCCTAAATTTAGCGCAAAGGGCGGTATTTAATGGCTTAATCATCTACTCTGACAATCTGGAGGTCATTGAGACCATGCAGGACGGAGGACAGTCAACGGGAGCGGCGGCGGCAATCTTCAATGACTGCTATCACTATGCTTATGATTTTATCATGACTAAATTCGAACATTGTAATAGAGAGGCAAAGAAAATAGCACATGAACTTGCTCGATTAGTTAGATTTTTTTCGATTTCGGATTGGTTTGAGGAGCCTATTAGTGAAATTGTAACGTTTCTCACAAACGAGGTATTGGTTATTGCTAATGAATAAAATTTCGTTTTATTTCAAAAAAAGTTAGGTACTGCGTGAGGCAAAAGAAAAAAAAAAGGTGAAAGCAGAACGGAGAGAAGAGAGATTTGGGGAAGGGAACGGTTAGTTACTACCTTTACCAACTCTTTGCTGTTGTTGTAGCCCGCCGCTGCCGCCGCCGACATAGACGGAGTGACAGCTTGCCGGCGAGCGGTGGTGGTGAGATTCGTGAGACTCACATCGTCGGCTAGGAGCCGCCATCGCGAGGGGTGCGGCAGGGCTTGTGATGGATAATCTGCTCACACATAGCTTCAGACTTAGCAAAATTCAGTTCTCTGAATAATTCTGACAGTTAGCGTGTGTCTATCCACGTATGGTTCAGTTAGCATTCTTCCCTTCAGTTAGTTAGCTAGTATTCAGCTCCTCGTAGGAATCGCCATGGGATGGCATGGATCATGCATTCCTCGCCGCGGGCATGTAGGGCTCTGCACGTTCGAGCGTCGTGGGATGTCACGGCCTGTAAGCTCGAGGGGCGCATGACCATTTCAAGCTTGTTTTTAAGAGCTCGTTGGAATTCAGATAAATAAGAAACAGAATTGAAAAGGCGCAAGTTGTCACAGCAGCAGAAAACCGGTGTCTTCCAAGGTTTTGGATTCGGAATGGAACATTTTTCTCAAGGGGGGGCGGTAAACTCGGTTACCAAGGTAACCACGAAATTCTGAAAAAAATTCAAGTGTACGAACCATCCTGGGCGCTGGCGGTGTGTGATCCGCTGGAGAGATGGCCGGCAGGGACCATGAGCAGATGAAGAAGCAACAAGAGAAAGAGAAGGCCGCAGCAGAGGCGGCGGTTCTGGAGAAAACCATGGCGCATCTCTCCATGGAGGAGGGATGGGGGAAGCGCGTCATCGACCATGTCGTGCACGGCGGCGGCAACGGGAGCATGCCTCAGATGATGCTCACACGAACGAACTACTCTGACTGGGCCATGATCACGAAGCTGCAGCTCAAGGCCGACGAGCTGTGGCACGTGGTGGAAGAAGAGCACATTCCTCTCCGTCTCCACCTCCCTCTTTCCTCGCCATCCGACATGGCAAGGCAGAAGAAGACCACATATGCTATGCTAAGATCGGAGCGCCACTTCTAGATCGAGGAGGAGATTCGGGCGAGGCGCGCCGCCCGGATCACAGTGGGCCTGCCTTCGAACTCGCCGGAGCCGGAGGAGGAGGGGCAACAATGGGACTGCTAACGGTGTAGACTGTAGTCCGTCATAATTAATGTTGTTTGTGGCACAATAAACCATAATTCTTGCTATTTTTTTTTCATGGGAAAGCCATAATTCAATCATTCATCATTAGTCATACACAACATGGTCTTAGCAGCCCAAGGAACGCAAACCCAACTTCCTAGCTGGGAGCCCACAACCCACGCTAGAGCAAAGGTAAATTAGAGAAAATCGATTAGGAGCCGACAATTCCTATGCCATGCATTGAGCATCAAAATGTCATGCTTTCACACAAACGAGGGGTGCCAATAAAGTAAACTGGCCGTTCATATTAGATAGCAAACCTACTATAACATTCTGTATTGGGAGCCCTGGTTCCATATCGAGTTTTTTCTCTTTGCAGGTTTATTTTGGGTTTTCTTTATTTTTCTCTTGATTTTTATATTCTCTACAAAAAAAAATGTTCAGAATTATGAAACATGTTCACGAGTTTAAAAAATCTTAAGGTTTTTGGAAAATGTTTGCTATTTCTAAAAAAAATACCAAAATAGTGAAGAATTGTTTGAGTTTGCGAAAGAGGTTCACAAATATGGAAAATGTTAAAATTGCGAAAACATACACTCAGCTTTTCAAAAAATGCATGTTGAAAAAAAGTTCAACTTTTAAAAAATTGTTCATAAATTTTAAAAATAGTTCATGCTTTCAAAGAATGTTAAGAATTTTGGAAAGAAATTGCATTTAAAAGAATGTCCTCAAAAACTTTTTGCAGATGTTCTGAGAAAAAGTCCGTCAGGGCGTTCCTCGCTCCCCCGTGCGGCAATTATTATCCGAAAATTAGATGCACAAAGCGTCCTATAGGGCATCTCTTGTGCGGTCCCAGATTGCGAATGGGCAGAGACCAAGCCAAGAACTGCGGCACATAGAACCGATCCAAGGGAGAGTAAACTGAGAGTATCAGGTTTCAAGATGGTGTTTGGTTCTTCTTCTCTTGAAGAACCCCTGAACTCATCTCTCTTCCACTCGGTGATTTGTGTAGGATTTAGCTAGGGTGCATGTGTCTAGTGTAGAGCCCAGGTCCAGACGAGTATACTGAACGCAAAACGTGAGAGATAAATCACCATAATCCATGCGTGCGTATACTGCAGCAGAATTTGAAACTTGAAATTCCACACATATTTTGAGTCCCACAACATTGGTTTCATTGGTAACAACACCATTGATTTGGCCATTCTCAGTCTGAGGAGATGGCCAGACACGTCATTGATCCCGTACCGTACGTCGAGCTGGGCGGAGAGCGCCGCCTAGCCGGGGCCGCCGCCGGCCACCGCTGCTGGCCATCCCGGACGCAGCGCCCCCCTAATTCCTCCTCCTCCGACAGGCACAGTTCGCCTCCCCTCCACCTCCTCTCCCGTCCTCCCCAACCGCATGCACCACCCCTCCTGCTCCTCTCTCCGCCGCTTCCTCTCAACATTCATAAGCGCCTCGGACGACTCCTCGCGCTGCATCGTGCCGGCTGCCCTCCTTCAGATTTGGGGCCTGCTCCACCTCCGCGGCGCCCAGCGTCTTCGCTTCTGAGAGCTGTAGACCAAGTGCCTCCCAAGGTCTGGTATCCTCCGCGCGGTACAAGCCGCTTCCTGGTCCTGGTGGTGGGCTGGGCCTTAAGCTGGTCATCTGCGGCCGCGTGATCCGTCAGCATGGTCCGCGCCCATCTTGGCCAGCCTAGCCTAGGGCACAACTTTGGCTGCCGTGTCATGCCCATCTGAGCTCCGGCAATGCTGTGTCGCGAGCTGCCTCCCGGGATCGCCGCTTTGCCGGGGGACCCGCGGCTTCTGTTCATACTTCGACATTTCTCCTCGACGGTATGTTGTCCTATCTCATCAGGACCGAGGCGGTTTCGCCAACCTCTGTTTGTGTTCCCTGCATGCCTCTGTTTATATTCAGGTTCAGGAAAATGGCCTCAGTTCATTCGGCTGGTTTCACCCTATAGTTTGTGTTCCCAGGAAAATGTGCCTGTCGGATGAGGCCTCAGGAAAATGGCCTCTGTTTGTGTTCCCAGGAAAATGGCCTCTGTTTGTATTCCCAGGAAATGATCGTAAGATTACCTCGGATGAAGAATAATTTATTCTGCACCCTGGGTGATGAATAATAACACTATATATATATATATATATATATATATATATATATATATATATATATATAGGGAACGGCTTTCCTACCATCACTAGCAGCAGAGAGTGCTATCGGCACCCTTGGTTTGCATCAAGATCCGAACTTCTAGTTGGATAAGGTTCTAAATTGTTGCATTATTGAAGCTCGCATTTACACAAGAGGAAAGCATGTGAGGGGGCTTTACTGGGCCGTGGATGGAAATGGCAAGCTAGAGTCTGAAAAGTCAGATTTATAAGTGGAATGGGAGCAGCTACTTTCCAACATTGATCAGCTAGTGTGCTCTATTTAGAGAAGGCCTACTGTCTAGCTTTTGTTTCTTTGCTAGTAGTGAAAGGTTCCATACATCTCAGTTTATTTATAGTAGCTTTTAGTATGAAAGATCCCATTCATCTAATGCATAAGCTACTAAGGGTTCTGCACCTTTTCAACATACGGTGGTGGAAAGTGCTGCATTTGTTCCTGCTGTCCCAGCAATGAACTTCCATTTATTTTCAGTCTTGCAAACTTTGTTTGGCACTGCCCGCTATGCATCCCAAAAGGGCGATCGAATTCTCACCCAAAATAAGTTTGTATTCAAGCTGACCATTTATTTTGTGTTGCTGCGCCAGCCGGGTGCCATTACTGCATCATTCAGTTGGACAGTTCCAATCTCCAATATATACCATGGGAGCCGTTCGTTGGATTTGAACAAGCATCTTTCTCTAATATGGCAGGGCTGGGTGATGGAAAAACAACCCTGGGAGGTTCATCTAGCAGCACTTGTAAGCTTGAAGATCATTTTGGAGAGGGCATCATGCCCCCTCTGTGATGTTAGTGTTGCGGGAGGAGGCGATGTTGTCCAGTGCAGCGACGTTCAGGTATAGATCATCTATATCTTTGGCATTTTGGTTCGACTTGGTACTAAACTGATGGATTAATGCAACATCTTGATCTCCCTAACAATCTTGTTCCTACAGTGAAACAATTAATTAACACCACTCACTCCTTCAACGCAATATGGTGGTGCACTGAGTCTCTATGGGATGCCTGTTAGCAATGTAAGAAAAACATACACCACTAGCTTGCTCTGTTCAGTTAGAAACTGAAACTTTAAATGTATAACCATGTCGTTTCTTAATAAAGGGGCGTTTTGTTGGTGTGATGCAGAATCGTCGTGACTTGGACAGCGAAATTATATTTGACTTCGACGACGATACTGGCAGGATTAAGGCCAAGATATGGTATTCACTTGAGCTATATTTTTCTGTGTCAAAAGATAGTAGCTTCCTTGTTCTACTCTGGTAAAAAGTTGCTTTCAGGACAGTAGAGTCGGAGTTCATGCGTTCGATGGACACTGCTAAGTAATATTTTTGACTAACTACAGTTTTTGTTCTTGCTATTATCATCGATGGCACATTTACATGATTTGCTGTTTACTTTTCCCAATCTCAGAGATGGTGACTATATTGTTTTGAATGGTGGTATCCGGGGTGGTACTTATGACGTGCACATACGCGTATATCCCGTCAGGTACGGTTCTTTTAGTAAGCTGTGACCACTTAGGCGGTAATTCACTCAAAATGTAGTCCATTCAGCTGCTCGTGTGTAATGAAAATGATATTTCAGGATTGTCACCAACTACAATGACATCACGCACCACTTCCTTTCTTGCATCTAGGTTCACTTGGATCTGAGAAAGCAGGCGAGTGTGCGTAAATGTATTTCACGTTCGACATGTAAAACCCAGTATGGATGTTCCATAATTGATTCTCTTATGTGTATTCAGGCTAGACTACGTCAAGCAGACAGGGATCGGCGAGAGGCTGCTTCTATTGTTACAGAGCACTGTATTTCAGTGCATAGTAGCGGTAACTCTCTGTTTGACTCTGTACTTCGGGTCTTCTATCGCCCTGGGATAATGTAATTGACATAGAGATCCACTAATCTACTTACCGATATATTTTTTGTTTTGTTATCTGACCCCTTGGTTGCTAACAAATAACTTGAAAACAGCGCACCGTTTTCTCTAGTAACGTCTGAAAACGGTGCCGACGAAGATCAACTTCGATACTTGCCTAATTATGTGACCATCTATTGCTGTCAATGTACCACGTCAATGTCATGACATCTGACCTCCCGTTCGGCGTAGGGCTGTCATTGGAGCTCATATCGCTATTGGGAATCTCTTCACCACCATCGACGAAGATCACTTCAAGTGCTCATTCAACGGCTAGTGCTCCTTTCTGTCATGGCACGAGAACCGTTTCCGGATCACCATGAATCGGGATTCAGTTTGTACTTCCTATTTCGATCATTTATGTTAAGCGACTTTGCTTCTTGCGTATGAAGACGAGGAGCCGACAACTCTGTAATGATAGAATAATGTACTAGCCGCCATCCCGGCGGTCCATCTAGCTTCGTCGTAGGGATGTACTAGCCGCCATCCCGGCGGTCCATGTAGCCTCTTCGTAGGGCGTGTGGAGGGCAATCCCAGCGGCATGCCTTCTGCTCGCTCAAGTGGTCATAGCAGTCGCTTTGTGATCTATGCATATGGATGTAACGTTCACTTCTCGTGTTCTTTTAACTGCCTTCACTATCAATGAATAGACAGATCTTTTCTCGTAATATCAAAAATAAAACAACACCATGTCCGGAGTGTTTGAATCCATTGGGTCAGCTGCTCCAACTTCCATACACGGGCATGATTTAGTGGCATGGGTGTCAGACCCACATATAGAGCACTTCCTTTTATTCATCTCAATAGCTATCTCTACAGCAGATCTCAATCGTTTTGTTTTTGGCCTCCCCTTAGATCTCTTAGGTTCAGGAGGTAACACATCGGTTTCCTTGCCCTGCATAAAGATGACAAATGAACATGGCTTAGCAAGGAAATATATTTTGTCGATCTGATTAAGAGGAATTCGAAATTGGTGCTAACCTCGCAGCAATAGAGAATGTCTTGCTTTGATTCGTAATTCTGATCGTTGACGTATTTGTTTCCCCGCCTGATGCCGAATAGAATCTCCCATGAATATGCGTTGTAAAACTCATAAGCCTCTTGTTCAGAATTGAACACCATGCCAACAGTTGGTTCAAAAACAACTTTTTTACCAAGTTTCGTTGCTTCTTCAATTGCACGCTCTATCACAGTCTGATGTCCTTCCACTGGTGCCCGAAAAGGATTGCCCTATCTGTTTCTGTACGCCAAAGAAAGTAAGAAACATGGTAGCTCTATTAGTTTTCTGTGTGACTACCAAAGATACTGCTACAGAAAAGGACGATTGAATAATGACCATCTATCTGGTTAATGTTATGACTTTAGTACAAATCTGTAGCATCATACTAGTTCTTTTATATATAGCCGTGATTAGGATGAAGGAAATCAAAGCGAAAACCGATATGTAAATCGCTACATATTCTTGTATTGAGAGGGTTACCTCTGACGTCTTATCCATCCAGCGGCCGGCAGCGTCGGCGGCACGGGGCCTTCCGCTGGTTTGCTGTCATTCTCTTCTTCGTCGATTGGGTTTTGAAACGAGGGTATCTAACTCGTGTTTGTGGAAAAGATATGATCCATGGGGACTCCACCTATCACTGGATCTATCGCTGAAAATACGGCAAGGAAATTGTTACATGATTCGAAGAGACAGGGAAGAAGGACATTAACGGGCGTGCGCGTGAGTAACTCACCTGTGTGGTGGACGACACCATCGGGGGGCGCTGCACCGTCGTTCTCCTCCATTTTGCTACCGGACGCTGGCTGTGAAGATTGAGATGAAGGGGAACTGTTGGGTGGGGGTTACCAGGCAAGATGGTCATGGGGCTGTTCACGTCCGGCCAGCACGGCTGTCCTTATCTCTGAATGACCTGCAGACCGTGGTCACGAGTGTGGATGTTTTGTTTCTTTGACTTTTTTTGGAATGTTTTCTTTCTTTGACTTTTTTTTCGTGTGGCATGTTCTGACTTGTGGACGCTGCATCCGATTGCAGCGTGCAGCTGACGGACCGGTTGCTTGCCAGGATGTATTTGCCGGCAGAAAACATGGAGCATGCATACAACAAGGTGGGACAAAAAATGTAGCGTCGCACACACGGGGATACATATTATCTTAATCTCTTTGACAAAAGAAACAAATCCTATTCGCCCCTAATGAAAATTTTAACTAAAATTTCATTGTATTAACATTTTTATGGCAATTTATTTTTTTGCTGCAGACACCTTTGACTTTATGGGTTAGTATCATACGTGCTGGCACCTATAAAACACACAAAAATGATATAGACAGACAGAGAGAGGGAGGGAGAGAGAGAGAGAGAGAGATCGGGAACACCGGATAATGCAAGGTGCTACTCCGATGGGTACAACAATCATGAAAGAGAAATGTGCCCGGTCTAATTAAAAAGAGTGCACTCATACGAGTATGTGGGGTTTGTGTAATGGATAATGAAGGTTCTCCTCTCATTGTGATGATACATCGATACAAGAACACCATGAGGGGTGTGACATGCATGTTTTCAATTACAAATGTCCGTTCATTCTTGTTGTTCCCTCGTGACCTTAACCACGTCAAGTGTTGGCACCCGTAGTCACACACACACACACACACACACACACACACACAGAGAGAGAGAGACAGAGAGAGAGAGCGGGATCACCAGATGAATCAGGGTGCTACTCCGATAGGTACAACATTCATGGAAGAGAAAGGTGTCAAGTCCAATTAAAAAAATGCACTCACAGGAGTGTGTAGGGTTTGTGCAATGGAAAATGAAGATTTTCCTGTCATTATGACGGTACATTGATACGAGGATGGTAGAAAAAGGAATCAGGGTGCTACTCCGATGTGTACACCGTTCATGGTAGTAAAAGGTGCCCAATCCAATTAAAAAGAATGCACTCATATGAGTGTGTAGGGTTTGTGCCATGGAAAATGAAGGTTCCCGTGTCATTACGATGATACGGCGATACAAGAACATCATGAGGGGTGTGACTTGCATGTTTTCAACTACAATTGTCCGTTCATTTTTGTTGTTTCCTCTTAAGTGACCTTAACCACGTCAAGTGTTGGCGCCTATAGTCACACAAAAAGATGAGTTGGAGAGAGAGAAAGATAGTGATCGGGATCACCGAAGGGATAAGGGTGCTACTCCGCTAGGTACAACATTCATCGAAGGGAAAGGTACCTGGTCCAGTTATAAAGGGTGCACTCATACGAGTGTGTAGGGTTTGTGTAATGGAAATGTAGGTTCTCCTGTCATTATGACGATACATCGATAAAAGAACACCATGAGGGGGGTGACTTGCAACTTTTCAAATACAATTACCAATTCATTTATGGTTGTTTCCTCTTAAATGACCTTAACCACGTCAATTGTTAGCACCGATAGTCACACAAAAGAGGTGTGCATGTGTGTGTGTGTGTGTGTGTGTGAGAGAGAGAGAGAGAGAGAGAGAGAGAGAGATCTGGATCACCGGAGGAATCAAGGTGCTACTCCGATAGGTACAACGTTCATGGAAGATAAAGGTGCCCAATCAAATTGAAAAGAGTGCACTCATACGAGTGTGTAGGGTTTGTGTAATGGAAAATGAAGGTTCTCCTGTCATTATGACGATACATCGATGCAAGGACACCGTGAGGGGTGTGACTTGCATGTTTTCAAATGCAATTGTTCGTTCAATATTGTTGTTTCCTCTTAAGTGAGCTTAAACATGTATAGTCTTGGTGCCTATAGACACACAAAAAAGGTGTGTGTGTGTGTGTGTGAGAGAGAGAGAGAGGATCACATGAGGAAACAAGCTGCTACTCTGGAGGGTACAACAACGTTCATGGCAGAAAAGGGTGCCCGGTCCAATTACAAAGAATGCACTCATACGAGTGTGTAGGGTTTGTGGAATGGCAAATGAAGGTTCCCGTGTTATTATGACGATACGGGCGATACAAGAACACCGTGAGGGGTATGTCTTGCATGTTGTGAATTACAAATGCCGGTAGATTATCGTTTTCTCCTTTCAAGTGAGCTTAACCACGTCAAGTGTTGGCGCCTATGTTTGCAATTGTCCGTTCACCGATGTATATGACAAAGGCAAAAATAAAAAATGATTGCTCTCTAGACACAGGAAACAAAATAAAGGGGTCACAAGTTAATCACCATTGTTCACACACAAGAATGTAGTAGAATAAAACTTAAGTCGAAGTGAATTTATAGTTTGTACCAACAGTGCTTGAAAATTACAACACAATCTTATTGAACTAGACAGGAATAATGTTGCCAAGAATCTTTTGCGGCCATGTCACGGTTCCGGGCACCACCTTGCATACATAAGTGCTCTTAGAGCATCTACAACCGGACCCCTTAAACCCGTCTCAAACGCCCGGGCAGGCCGCTCGATCACGATTGTTTGACCCAGATGGGCCTCTCAAACAACCCTCAAACGCCCCGGCTGACTGGCACCCCCCATATCCAGCACAAATATATATGTGGCGGATATGGGGGTGCACGGGCCCGCCACGTAGGCCTGACGGCGTGGCCCCACACGGAAACACCGGAAACCCAGCGGGACGACGGACGCTGCGTCCGTCGATGTGGTGGGAATGCCGCGGGCGCCGCTCCAGTTCGCCGCCCAAGACAACATCTGGCTATTTAAGCCGGTCGGCGTCCCGCAACCCTAACCAATCCCCCTCCCCCTCTCTGCACCGCCAGTCTGAGCCCTTCCACCTCCTCCCTCTCCCACTCCGGCGCTCTGCCCATGCTCCGGCACTCCACCATGGTCTGGAGCAAGATCACCTACTATGACATGTTGACGCCAGAGCGCCGCTACGAGATCCAGCAGCAAATCCGGGCGAGGGAAGCCACGCGCGCCGCGGTGGGGGCTGGTGCCCGCGCTGCCAGCCCGCACGCGTAACTCGGAAACGGAGGCGCGCGCCGCGTGCCGTGATAGGCATCGGGCACAGGAGAGGGATGCGGCGGAGCAGTCCGTGCGCCGCCACCGCGGGATGCAGGTAGAGTCCAACGAGGACGAGCGGCTCCTCGCATGGGTCTACCGCCGGTCCCTCACAACGGCAGGGACGGACGCTTGCCGCCTCCGACGGAAGAACGCCAAGGCGTTCCGGCTTGCTATTGAGCAGTCGGAGTACGAGGCGAAGGGGGCAGTGCCGGAGGCGGCTCGGGTCGCCAAGTTGAAGCAGGAGCAGGACACGGCGCTCCGTCAGATGAAGGGGCTCATCGTCCTCTCTGACTCCAACTCCGACAATGGCGATAGCCGCATCTCCTTGTCCTCGGACTCCGACGACGATGGTCATTCTAGCTGTGAATTGCTGCCTTCAATTTTTATTTTTTTATTTTTTGCTTAATATGTCTGTTCCTGGAGCTATGCAACCCGTTTTCTACCCAAAAAGGATCATAACCAGAAAGTGAGGATCTGACCATGCCAAGTTTGAGGGAAGGCAAAGTGAGGATCTGGCCATGCCATCTAGGTAGGCCACGGGTGTGGCAAATTGAGGACTGCGGCATGCATGAAAATAGCCGGTCCATCGGCTGCGTGCTGGACATGGCTCAGGTTAGTAGCTTTGGTAGTGGCAGAGTGAGGGGCCTTTCATTGCATGCATGCCATCAGGTTACAACCTTGACTTCTGGACACTGAAATTGCGCTCGAAAGTAGAGTGCCTTGTGACCGGCTTCTGTCCATGCAAATACTCATCGAGTCATGGGAGTGCTTCCGCTGTTCCGCATGCGTCCGGCCGGATGCTGACGAAAACACGAGACCGGCATCTCCATTCAGCGCTCAACACACCTACTCTGCCACTGCCACGAATCTGGGCCTACGGGACGTCCTGGCTGCACCACAAGCAGACCCAAACGTATTTCAGAAAAAATCAGTCTTTAATACATCCAAATTCAGATGTACTGAACAGTTGTATTAGCCCGTGTTGAGAAAAATGTGTATGTTGTACTGACGCAATGCATCTAGTCTTCTGCCTTTTATTTCCTTGTACTACTACATGTTTATAAACTAGGATGGCTGCTGGTGTGTTCCATAAATATTTGGCAATTAAACCAATAAGCTTGTAATATAAGCTGTATAGCTATAACTGATATGTCTCCAAACTGATGAAATATGATGAAGCTTGACAATGTTGTGTGTCTAGTAGTGAAAAGATGCCGACCAACTTACAATTACTTGAAAAATATATATCTAGCTTGCTATTCTTTTGATAATCCACCGACGATTTTTTAAAAACGTTATAGTGCATGTATCTTTGTTGGAATAATTTCTTTAGTGGTTTTAACGCAATATGTACACCGCCCACCAATAAGCATAACAACCTGGTTTTTTTGTAGCGCGGCATGACAAGCAGTTGGACATCAACTTCCAGTTATACCGGCTCTTTAGAGTATGCAGTAAGGTTCTGACCCCATTGCCATGTACTTGCTATTGACGGGCCGTCGTGTTCCAGTCTTATAGGCACATCTGGGTTGTGATGCAAACAACCCACCCACATATACATGGAAAAGTGCAGCAATGAAAGCACACCCGACAAGGCACGAGTCAGATTAGGCTCGTGTCCTGGCGGTGGTATGTGTGACACACACACATTAAGCAACATAAAAAACTATTGGAAAGTATTGATAGAAAAAACATATACTCGGAAAAAGGAGATGGACGAACAAGAAAAAAAAACTCAGAACCTTTAGGGAAGAGCACCTTTCGTGGGCTCAGAACCTTACGCGCACGCCCCGAGGGCTGCAGCGTGAAGGCCTACAAAGCTGGGCCTATGGCCTATGCGCATGTGCATGTGGTCCAACTTCAGCTCAAAGAGGAAATAAAGTTTAAACATCCAAAATGTCGAAAATGCAAAGAGGGAAAGGGGGTGGACCAGATCCCAATGCTTTCATGTGGCTCAGATAGCAACCTCTCGTAAGAAACACATTAGCCATGCTTTTCCCTATATATATATATATATATATATATATATATATATATCCAAGGGTCTGGGTCAAAATAATATGTGTAATCCTACTTCTTATAAGTATAGTGAAGATGATTGGATTATTTTAATTGGATATTTTTGGGGAGTCCCTAAAGTCGACTAGAATTTCCTTTGAGATAAAAACAAAACTATGTAAATATCAAAGGTATGTGCTTTAACATTTATAATGGCATTCAACGAGAAAATGACTAAATAAGATGTTGCTTAGTACGGCATACATAATAATCCGGTAAACGACAAATTGTATAACATATATATTGGTATGCAATGTGAAAATAACAAATACCTAAAACAAAACTGTATTTGTAGAAGTCTTATATTTGTAATGTCATCACATTTTTGTCCCAATTTTTTTTAATAAAAATCAAAGAATACATTATCATTATAAAGTCACTAACGTTCTAGCCCGCGCATCGAGTGGGCCACTTTGCTAGTTATTGAAAAGGCGGTGGCTTTTGAAAAAAAAAACGGCTATATGGTTTTGTGCAAACCGTGACAAATGTCATAGCTTATACAATTAGTTTGATGTATGAAAATGCACATATATTTGTCACTGAAATGATTTCCTTCCAACAAACTCAAGTTGATTGTTAATGTAAGTCTTTCATCGATAAAATGCATATATATGTGCTTTTGAGGGTGAAATCATGTAGCACATATTTTGCATAAACTGTCAGGGCAAATTTCATGAACATATGTGATGAATTGGCGGTAGGGTGGGTGCTGCAAAATATGTGCTACATCGCTCCCTCCTTTCCATTCCTTCCTCCATCACATTGACCTCTCTGTGACTAACCAATCCTATGAATTGACTGATCGATCCGGGACCAGTCCGGCGACCTCTCTGTGACTGAGCAATCCGATCAGCTTCAATGTCGCTGGACTGGTCCAGGATGCCCGCTGGGTGCCCGCTGCCTACTGCGACATCTTCGGGCTCCGGCCTTCCCATGGATTGGTGTCCACCGAAAATTCCGTCCCCATGGCACAGATGTTCGACACTATCGGTCATTTAAGTCTAGCTAACTATCAGTGTTCAGAACAAAAATCTGTTCATTCAGTTGTCATCATTCCTACAAACTGGTCCAATGCCTCAGCGGCCAAGATATTCGCAGCAAGTAGCTAGCATGAACTCCAACTCACCATCATAGCAGAGTGGAGCAGAGCAGGTCAGAGCAAGCTTCGATGGAGTATAAGTATGTTGAAGCTCTGCTTTTGTTTGTTGACTGACTGGCAGGTGATGCAATAGACAATAGTAACCTCAATGAATTCATGCCCAGCATTGTTTTGAGCATCGAGAATTTAATGAATGACGTCTCGTCTGCATCATCATCGTGTGTGTCCGCCATTGCCTTTCGGTCGAGGGCCTTCTCCCCGCTCTCTATCTCCGGCTTGTCGGGTTCTGTCAGGTCAGCATCCCGCTGGGCACCCGGGATGGCGTCCCGGTGTCGGTCTTGCTGCTTCTAGTCTTCCACAAACAAACAGAAATACTTCACACAGCACAACAACACCTGCTGATGATATGCACTTCAGAATAATCGCAAGCCATGCACAACTGTATTAACAAAGAAAATAGGAGTGCTACGGTGAGGGATACTTTTACCCAGCATGGGTGGCAACATGATCTTAGGATTGACCCCCTCCGCTTTAGGCGTTATACGGACTCTTCATGTTTTTGTATTTCGCCTCTTTATCATTCATTTGTGTGAGAAGACATTTTTTGGCTGTGTGCATCTTAGTAATGCAGAGGCTGGGTGTAATGCTTAAATCTTTTAAGTAATAAACCGCCCCTTTTCGAAAACAAAGAAAATAGGAGTGCCTCCTTCAAAAACCAATGATCCAGTGCCAGCAGGCTTAAAAAATCATAGGCAGATAATATCAAGCACATCCATGTTTACAAGCCACATGGCAGGGATAAACAGTAGCTGCATAAAAGGACC